>NC_143528.1:24533369-24833369 GCF_031878675.1 Megascapheus bottae | reverse complement strand
AATGGGATTTCATATTCAGTATTTTCCTTGTTGAGTGTTTTTTAAAAAGAGAAATTTGGACACTGATATGGAATATTAAATAACTGGCATTAAGATAAAGAAATCCAAGACAGGTACTATAAAAAGTAATATTTTGACAATACAAATCTACCTAGAAGTATTTCTCAGACAATGCACAGCTGGTTCTATTCATATTTATCCTGCTGGTCTAGAAGATAAAACTGATATTTCTCTGCAGGAGCTGCTCTTGCTGGAATGAAACATTTTGTTTGTAGGACCTGTGATCTTCTTTTCCTAGAAAAACAATTCATAAAGTTAGAAAAGGACTCCTTGAATAAAAGCCACTGCTGAGTCTGGGAAAATAATGGGAAGTTTTCAGAGACTGGTAAGCAAGACTTTCCATAACAACCAATGCAAAGCATCAACAAATTTTCTCTTCTCACTAAGTTGGTTTTTAGATTTTTGAAATAAGCAAGAACATTTACTAAGGTAAATTAGACCTGCAGTTGACTTTTTGTTAAATGTGATGGGCGTGGACATATTATATTTTTGAATTCTAGGTTTCTCTTTTGCTGAACTATCTACAAGTTACATCTTCAATTATATTGATAAGAAAATGTATATTTGATTTCCTTGAATATTCATAGCCTTCATTAACCTTTCCTTCTTGAATCTTCAGCGTCATGTGACCTTTCTTCTTTCCTCCTTCCTTCCTTGCTGTAGCTCATCTCTTAATCTTTCAAACATATCTTTATAATATTCTCGTTTAGCATTTTGGTTATATTTATCTTGGATTTTTTCCATATATATTTATTGTAATTAATAGAAGGGTTACATTATATTCACCAGATATAAGGTGCATTACTTCACAAATATTGATACACTTTCTCATGTCTTGTCCCCCATTTCTCTCTCCCCCACCCCTCATCTTTTTTCCCCCTTCCTTATCCTATTTCAAATAACCAAATAAGCATATATACAATATATCAGATAACAAGGTGAAATACTGTAACAGCATGAGTTAACCAAGGGACAGCAAAAGAGATGGGAGATAACACAGTACATTCAGGACAGCAATCACTCATTATATGGCTTTTGTTTCTAATATCCTGAAATTTTTATTTTTAATATATAAATGGTTCTTCATAAATCCTCAAAAAGTTCTTCAAGATCCTGAAAAAGTAATCCTTTAAGGTAAAACTTGAGTAAATTAAGAATTTAAATCACAGTTAAACTTCCGGGCTTCAAAATGAAAGCTTCTAACACCTTCTTTTCTATCCCAGAAGCTGAGTGGAACTGACCTTGTAATTAAGGAGGAAAATATTAGAATTTTTCTATATAATACTTGTGTTTCTTTTTCATAGGAAGAAGTTTAGCATCTCTGAATGGAAAAGGAAAATCCCAAAATGTTTGCCTTCAGCAATCACTCACTTCTTTTTTATTGGTGAAATTTAAGCTCATATGATTCTTGATAGATTTGTATAGCAGCCTGGAATGTGACAGTAAGATATTTTTCATCAGTGTTACCGGCAATCTTTTCCTTTCTCTTTTTTGTTCATGATTTTTGATCCTAGAATTAGTGGGGCAATATTTAACTAGGTCAGCTAACTTTTATGAATTGCCCATTTGATTCCACATAATATGTTAACTCTGACAATACAAACTTCAAAATTTATCAAGGTACATCATTTATGTAAATATACCAATGTGACCATTAATATAGCATGTTTATAGAAGCACCAAAACTACATTCTTGAATTATAAGATGAATTATTGAGTGCAGGAAGAAATGCCCATTCGAGCACTCACAGCCACCGGACAGAGCTGGGAGAAAGATATACCATTCTGTTACATTTCAGAAAAGTTATGTTAAGCTGTGAGTTATTCATCAAAGAAGGTAGAGTAAGCCTTTAGGGATATTATGTATCTCAAAATAGAGAAAGTAAGATATTTATCTTTCTTCTTGGGTGAGGAAAAGTAAGATTGGTTAGAATTACCGATTTTCATCACTAGAGCACAGAAAGCTTTCAGGATAGTCAATATGAATTTTCCAGAACCTCAGGAATATATCTGATTCTGCAGTATTGTTATAATTTTTGGTATTGATTTACTGTTGCGTTTTGTTGCCATTTTTGAGACTTTCATTAAGACCTCTCCCTTGCTGGCCTTGTTCTGTTGGCAATCCGTTACTTAAGCAACACCTCTAGTCTGACATTAGTTATCTACTTGGAGATAGATTCTAATGAACTTTTCTCCTTAGACTTACTTCAAACCACAGTCCTTTAGGTCTCTGCCTGCTTTGTAGCTACCTAGAATTGTAGTCATGAACTGCCTGTACGTGGATGGAATATTATGTCTCATATGACTATATAGTCGAAATATATGGCATAGTACCTATTACCATGGTCCTAATATTAATATTTTAAAATATTCTATTTTCCTACAAGCTAGGTAATTTATAATATATGCTTTAAAATATTATCATGGCTTGATCATCATAACAAATCTGTGAGTTCAATATTTTAAAAAACATGCTTCAGCCAGGACCAGTGTATTATGCCTGTATGCTCTGTCCATTGAGGAAACTGAGAACTGAGGATCGTGGTTCAAAACCAGTTGGAACAGGAAAGTCTGAGAGTCTTATTTCCAGTTATCCAGCAAAAATGCCAGTAGCAGAGTTGTGGCTCAAATGGTAGAATTCTAGCCTTGACCTTAAAAGCTTAGAAACAGCAGCCAGGTTAGGCCACAGGTTTGGTACAAAATAAAAAAAAAAAAACTTTTCATTTAAATATGATATATTGAACCTGGACAAGTCCCAGAATTTAAGATTTTATAAAAATCTGTGCTCATATTAAACAAAGTTATTTCAAATAAAATGTGACTAAGCAAAGAAAATATTAAGCAAAAAGTAGGACTCATGATCAATTAAAATACACATGTATATTTGTTTATTCAGAAAGATACCTATCGTTTGTTTCACACATAGTATCTAGACTAAGTGATGATGAAAATGATGATATAATTACAATACTGCAAAGGAGACATGACTGCAAAATTGGTCCTTTTTGGGAGGAGATACCAGCATGAAGTAGCAGAGGAAAAAATAGCAGGTGAATATGGCAGACATACAGAATAATATGTATGTATGAAGATAAAGTAATGAGACTGACTAAATAGTGCTAAAAAGAATGGCCTCAAGACAACAATAAGGAAAGCTCATGTGATCAAAATAAATTATAGGCAAATATAAAAATATACCCCTTTGCACAAGTAATTCACACTAGTAAAATATATTTATTTGTTATGTATTACATTTTAAGAGCATATCAAGTCTTCCATGTGTCAGGAAGGTATTGCCTGGTCATGAGCAGCTAAAATAAAAATAATTGAATCTGTAAACCTTTCCTCTTTCTCTGGTTCCACACTAGAAGCTGTATTTATGAATGGTTTAGAAAAACACACCCCTGCCAAGGCTTATTACCAGGTAGTAAAGATGTAAATTGCTTCTCCAAAACTGACATGACACTGCATTATTAACAGAGCCACCAAGGCCATTTCAACTCTGCTGTATAAGCACTTACAGTAGAGGGCATCCAGAACATTAAGCCATCAAATTTTTAATACATTTAATGTGCCACACTTGGAACTGTTCTTCGAGAACTGTTAATCTTTTCAACCAATACAGCGAAATGTCAGTATCTTCATTTGCAGAGTATAATAGACTTATATCCTAAAACAATAAGGTTATAATTGCTTGTCTACTGCTTCCTGGAGCTATACAAATTCAGCCAAGAACAAGTTGTTGTTTTCCTGAATTTTGCTCAAAGTTCTCCACACACATGTCCTTGCTAGTCATATTAGTAGAATTTTGCTATAAAACTGATTCCTTTTTTTTAGAACATTCCACTGTGGTGTAATTCAGTTCATTTTCCCATTACTAACATAATTAGAACATAAAGATATCTGTTTTGTGATATAAAGTGGTCATTTGCCTGAAGTTTAATACTATATTGAGAGATAATTGTTTTGTCAAAGTGAAAGAAAAATTTGGAAAATGTCCATAATTTCAGCTTAAATATAAAAAATCCTTTATATTGGTTTTAAATAGGTTCCTCTTTTTTTGCAAATGGTAGATTTTTAAATTCATTCTTTAGTGAGAAATGACACATTTGTTCTATTGAACGACTTTCTTTTCTGATTCATTTCATTTCCACAATAAGGTAAGGATCAAAAACATAAGCTATCTAAAGCATGAAATAACATGTAATATTTTAAGTCACTTAAAAAGATTTCAGCTCTGAATTTTATGCACTTTTATGATAATTTCCATGACTGTGTACTTTAGGACACTAGTTATTATTATCATATGTCGTATTGAAATAACTAAAGTATAAGAACACTCGTCAAAGCTTTTCTTCTCCAATCACATTCAAGTTTTGATATTGAATGCTGTACAATTGTAAAACTTAGTATTTGAGCTGCAATGTTTCACCTCTTTTAAAGCATCTTGACTCCTTTAATCAGAAGATTCAATTGCATTTTTATTTGTGTTAATCATCATTCACTCATTTCAAATAAACATTTCGAGTTAAAGAAGGACTCTCATGTCTGGATTTATTAAACCAAATTAGAGAAAAATGTTTGTTTTACACCCACACAAACTATTTAAGTGCATTACAATGACTATTTCAGTTATTTTTAAGTGAATGTGAATTTTAAATATGCTTCCCTTTACCCACTGCTAAACTAGCATTTATTTATTTATTTATTTATTTATTTATTTATTTATTTATTTATTGCCAGTCCTGGGCTTGAGATCAGGGCCTGTGCCCTGTCCTTGGACTTTCTCAAGGCTAGAGCTCTACCACTTGAGCCTCAGCACCACTTCCAGCTTTTTTCTATGCATGTGGTACCGAGGAATCGAACCTGGGTTTTCGTGCATGCTAGGCAAGCACTCTACCACTAGGCCAAACTCCAGGCCCTTAAACTAACATTTTTTATAAAAGTTTTCAAACCAACTATGTGGTCACCAGGTCAAATAGATTTTCTTGTAGTTTATTTTACATTTTATCTGAAATTCTGTGGGTTTAACTGTTATTTCTGTTCCTTTTAAATTTTTGGACTTATGTATAAATATTGTACATATGAAAGAAAGATCATGACATGCTTACATACCTACATAATAACTGGTATTCATCAAGCAAACAGATTTATTTTTATAAACAATTGCCACTTCTTCAGGTAAGAATGCTCAACATTTTGGTGCTTTGTTTGATTTCTGCTTTATTATTTCTGAATTGAAACAGGGTTGGGATTGCATGAAATGTGTGAGCAGAAAAGACTGATATATCACCTCTTTACTGACTATTTTTCCTAAAACTTACAAGAGCACATTCTTTCTGTACTGCTGGGAGCCCTCAGTATAATAGCTAAATCCATGTGATTGTTCTATTAACTACAGATAATTAAATGTTGTTTTAGTACTGCTGTAATAAAGTGATTTAAGCTTACCAGGTTAAATCATTCAAACCTTATTAAAATAGAAGTTAAAGTCCATTTAACTATTTTACAGTGGTAGGAATGTCTTTTCAGAAAAGAAATGTGCTTGCTATGCCCTATGAATGAAATTCAATTCCATTGTTACCTGTTGGAATTTCCTTCTATTTTCTTACACTGTACTGTACAAAATCACCTTTGTTTTATTGATCCATGAGTGACCACAGTTTGCTTCCATTTTTGCCTACTACGAATAATGCCCCACAAACATCTGCCTACAAACAACTTGTCAAATCCTTGCTTATAATCTTTCATAGGTATAAACCCAGAAGCGAGATTGTTCCATTCATGTTTATATCTATATCTAATGTTTGAAGAACTGCTGTACTATTTCCCCCAATGACTACATCATTTTCCGTTCTTGCCAGTAAAAGACAATTTCTAGTAACTCCACATCTACACCAATGCTTGCAATTTTTTTCTCCTTCTCAACCACTATTACTCTAATGGATAAGGATGTCTATATTACTTTTTTTTTCTTTTTTGCCAGTCCTGGGGCTTGAACTCAGGGCCGGAGCACTGTACTTGGGCTAGATAGAGCTCTACCACTTGAGCCACAGCACCACTTCTGGCTTTTTCTGTGTATGTGTTACTTAAGAATCGAACACCGGTCTTTGTGCATGTTAGGCAAGCACTCAACCACTAGGCCAAAATCCCGGCCCTACGTTGTTTTTTGTTTGCTTGTTTTATTTTTTTGTTTGTTTCTTTGTTTTTCCCAGGCCTGGGGCTTGAATTCGAGCCTGCACACTGTCCCTGAGCCTCTCTGTTCGAGCTTCTCTGTGCTCAAGGCTAGCACTCTACCACTTGAGCCACAGCATCACTTTCGGCTTTTTCTGTATATGTGCTACCAAGGAATCTAACCCAGGGTTTTGTGCATGTTAGTTAAACAGTAGACCAGTAGGCCACATTCCCAGGCCCTTACTTTGCTTTTGAGTCTCACTTCCCTTATTTACTATGAGCATTTTTTTTTTTTGCCAGCTCTGGGGCTTGAACTCAGGGCCTGAAAAACTGTTCTTAGGCTTCCCTCAAGGCTAGAGCTCTACCACGTGAGCCATTACGACTTCTCGATTTTTTTCTATGTATGTGGTATCAAGGAGTGGAACCCAGGTCTTCATGCATGCTAGGCAAGCACTCTACCATTCTGCCAAACTGCTGGCCCAATGAGCCTTTTTTTTGTATTGTCTCTATTGACCATTTGCATGTATATTTAGAAAAATGCTTATTCAAATCCATTGAATAGTTAGGATTTATTGTTGCTGCTTTTGACTTACAGTTACTGTTAACTGGGACATAAAAGATATATGAATTATGCAAATATTTTTCTAAGACTTAGGAAATATTCTCTTTGTTCTCTTAATGCACTAAGGTTTTCAGTTTTATTACAGGACAGCCTTTTGCTTTCTTTAATTTCTATGTGTTGCTAACACAGTGTAGTGATTGCAGAAAATAATGCCTTGAACCTTTCTCTTAAGACTTATTTATACATCCTACATGAAGTTCTTTTCAGTTTTTAGCTAAATTTTTCACTTAATGCAAAATAAGAATACAAATTCCTTCTCATGTATTCAGATATATTTTCTTTCCCAGATTCTTTGGGAGAAAAAAAGTACTCTCTGTTTTCTATTGAATGAATTTTATGCTCTTAGGGAAAATGATTTGAGTATAAATGAATTATATATTTAGGGTTTTCATATCTTACTCCATGTTTTTCATTTCTCATTTACCGCAGTTTTTTTTTTTTTTGCGCCAGTCCTGGGCTTGAGCTCAAGGCCTGAGCACTGTCCTTGGACTTTCTCAAGGCTAGAGCTCTACCACCTGAGCCTCAGCACCACTTCCGGCTTTTCTCTATGTATGTGGTGCTGAGGAATCGAACCCGTGTCTTCCTGCATGCTAGGCAGGCACTCTACCACTAGGCCAAACTCCCAGCCCACCACACATTTTTGATTATTATAGTTTTTAAGTAACATAGACAGTTTTAAAGTTGTTATCTAACTGTCATTTATCTCTTCGCCTTAGGTTCTGATATAACTGCGTTATATGTATATATACATATACATATACATACATATGTATAATAGCCATTCAAATATCTCATGATTTTTCTTCTGTTTTATAAATACTTTCTGAATGTCAGTGTTATGTATTATTTTTATATATGAATATGAACTTCATAACGTATGGGGAACATGTTCAGAGGAAGGGAGTAACAATATTCAACAAGAAAATACTCATTCACTTACTTATGTAAATGTAATCTCTCTGTACATCACCCTTACAACAAAAGTAAAAATAATATTATTTTCTTTAAGACATTGTACAAAGGAGTTGCTGTTATGACTACAGCTTTGATGCTCTTTTTTACCTCAAAATCAGAATAGAAATAATTCTCTTCATTTTTCTCCTGACCCTTCCTCACTATTTCCTTGGTTAGAAACACCATCCACTCAGTTTTAAAATATTATCTTGTGTTTCATTTGCTTGTCATCAGTCACAATTCTTTCAAAGTTTTGCAAGTTCTACTTGATGGATTCTGTGGTAGACATCTATCTGAATTCTTTTCTCTTACTTGCCCACCTGCTATTCTTTTGCAGATCTGATATACACGTGCATATTTTATTGTTAGTCCTCTATTTGCAAAGAAATATTTGATGTCTGAATCTTCACATTGGAAAATTTGTAGAGGAAACAAAAAATGATCCAATCTTTTAATGAAATTTAACTTCATTTCCCATGTGTATTAAAGAGACATCATTCTCATCTCGCAATTCAGCCTTATTACTGACCTGTCATATATGTTTTGTTCTGTGGGGTTTTTTTTTTAAGAAGTTTGTTCATTTTCTTTGTTTTTTTTTTACTACTTACATCTTAATGCTTTGCCAAATTGAAAACGATTTTATTTGAAAACCTTGCTTAATATTCCCAATAAACATGTACTACAGCAATCTAAATTTCTCATGGTAAAATATATCTTGCCATTTACTGAAGTTGAATCATAATCCATTCTAATATTTTACTGTACCATCTTGTTACATAACTCTTGTTGAAACTGGGAAACAATATTGTTTTTCAGTATTGGAAACTATCTTTTGATTTAAAGGCTCTGTGCATTGCTTTTTCCCTCTCATTACCAGTAGTTAGATTAATTGTAATAATAAAAGAAAGTCATAATGGTTTCCCTTCCTTATTTTGTACTTTGACATGTCATTTTCAGATCAACTTCCATGACTCTAAGGTACAACATTGTTCAGGGGTAACTTCAGGCCCCGAAGGATGGGGAACAAATTTGCTTAAGAGAACCTTTAAGCATTAGACGGTCTCTGCTTCCCTAATCCTTGACAAAAACTTTGGATTGCTTTGTTAATCTATTGCTGTGTTCTACCTTTCATGATTTCCTGCTAATTCTGCACTTGGAATGATCTCTTCATTCCTTTAAAATCAAATTTATATGTCACTGTTATCATGAAATGTTTCCTTATTCTTTCAACAAAATAAGCCAGCTTCTTAACTCTAACTGATCATATTTATTCTTTGTGTCATTTATCTTGTGGTTTACACATTGTGGTCACTTATATCCTGATTTTACAAACTTTCTAAAGTATACCAAACTCCTTTATATGCTTACAATAATTTGGTAGTTTCTTGACAATAATTAGAGCTCTTTATTATTAATTATATTTAGTTTCTTTTAATTTATTATTAAAGAATTTATTAATGTTGATTTTTACATCATATGTCAAATTTCACGTTTAACAAACAAGTATTCAAGAAGGGAATCTTTCTATACAATCATTACAATCATTGGCATTTAGGTTTAAGAACATAATTAAATTAGGCTGAGGTTTTGTATGTCATAGATATATATTAATCTATGTAATAAAACATTATGTCTATATAAATACTTGTTGAATTTATTATATAAAATCCTCAAAGTGTTCATTTTAATAGCTATTTATATTTGGCTTAAGCAACTGTAGAAGATGAATGCGGAAATCATGATGTAGACTGACATGCAAGGAAGGGAAATAAAATCTTTTAAATGTGTACATACATGGCAAAGCCATTTAATATTCTGATGGCAAGCCATTTGAGAAACAGATGACATTATAGGAAATATAAATAGGACTTGGGTATTATAATCGTTAATAAAGCTCTGTGGTTCTTTGCCTATTGGCTTTATGTCAAATAAGTAGTATTAGGAGTCTTTTCTGGGTTCAGAGGTCTATTTAAAATTTTAGTTTTAAATGTGCTATGAGCTTTTTACCTCTAAGGTCTTTTGCAGTAGAATTTTGCAAATATTAATTATTCTGAACTTATTCCTCTAATTTGTATTTTTACATCTGCTATAGCCTTTTGAATCAATGCTTTGATCTTATTTTAGGTTGAGCAATCAATTTTGGTTGAGGTCCTGATAATTCCAGTTAATTTAGTGAACTACAAGATATAAAATTATTGTTAGTAAAATCTCTCACATTTTCACAGTGGTAGGGGTCAGACAGAGTTCCTACATGAAATATTTAAGAAACATCTGACTGTAACCCAACCAGCATGTGGGGAAATTACATTATTTCTTAGACTATTTTAACATCAAAGGTTGCTCTGAAGTGAAGGATAGTCATTAAAAGCTGAGTTACTGAAAGTATATCTGGTTAGTGCACTTAAACACATTTCAGCAGACTCAAATAATTTAAAATCTGAAGTGTGATCCAAAAATCACATATGTCAATTACTATGTTGTCTGTGGTATTAAAAATGAATGCAGCTGGAGGCTTTAATTATCTGAGAGTTTTTCTGACAAAATATCTTGGCTTTTATTTTTTGAGAAAGTCACCTTTTCAGAAATTTAAGGGAAAGAATTTGTAAAAATGCACAGTTTCTTTCCCAATTACCTGTTTCTGAAAGCAAGAACAGTAGTAGAGAGTTATAAAAGTAAATTGAAATAATAGTTTTTCATGAAACTTGATAAATGTTTATTGAACTTGATTTTTTTTGAAATAATTAACATTTCTCAAGAGCTTTGTTCCCACACATTCTTACTGAACTCAACAAATGTGATCCAATTGATTTGGTCTGGTTCCCAAATCATAAAGCAAGTGTTTGGTTTATTGAGATTTTTTTAAATACATTTTGAGCCCATGGCATGTATTAGAATTAAAAATTAAATGCATTACTATATGATTAATAGTTATAATTAATGGTCAAAAAGTAATATGATGTGTTTATATAAATATATATATATATATTAACTTTAAGCATTTGCATTGTAAACTTTGATAGATGGGAAGAAAATGACCCGTATGAAAGTATTTCCCACACAGCTATGTTTCGTAGTTACCTTTTTCATGGAATAGATTGTAAAGAATGGGCCGGGAGTTTGGCCTAATGGTAAGAGTACCCAGCATGCATGAATTACTCCTGTTTTTCTATAAACATTAGCATACGAGTTGTGATGTTTATACATTTAAGTATAATTCAGTAAGTACAATAATTAATCTATAAACTATTCAATTTTATAATAAATCAATTTTTCTAGAAAAATTTTCAATTTTATGCAATGTTCACCCTAATATTTTTGAGTAGTTATTGTAACAATAATTTGTGTAGATTCTGGGTAGAATAAATAAGTATACACTGAAATCATTTGCAGCTAAATTCTTTGAAAAAATCCATCAAGTATAGAATAAGAGAAATTTGGAATATGTCTTTGTGTGTTATAGGCCAGTATACTAAATATGCTAGAAGAATAGAAAACAAAGTCATGTTGTGAGGCTAGCCCAGGCAAAAATCGGGGAAAAAAATACCCCCAAAAGAAAAACGGAACAAAACAAAAAGCAACTGAAGCAGAAATGGAGCTGAGATTGTGATTCACATGGTAGATGGCCTGTTTATTAAGTGAGATGTTTGATTTCACACCCCAGCACTAAAAAATGAAACAAAACAAAACCCTCTAAAAATACAAAAGTGATTCTAAGATATAATTTTGAGGTATAATAAATCTCCATTAACCAATAAAGTGCTTTAGCCATATCCTCTTTTAAAATTAGTTGTACTTGAAGAAGTGAATATCTTTATAACCAATATAGAGAAATTGTTAGATGAACCATTTGAGAGAATACTAAAGATTAAACAGGACATGTCAAAGCTTAGTCCAGTTTAAAGAGTTTTCCCTGGCCATAGTAGGTAAATTTTGAATATGAACATGGAATAAGAATGCTCTTTGTTGATGTCATTTTACAAATAATCCTGAAGTCTGGAATAACATGCACAATAAAGGAAGAGGTAAAAAGTGGTTCTGAATTTTCTTTGTACTCATGTGTATCAGCTATATCAGAACAAACATGAGAAAACTTAGTAAGTTAACAGTGGATAATTTCATTCAAATTCAGCTGATAAAGACAACAGAGTGAGTAAAACAATCTTCACAAAATCACAGAAGAACACTAAAGTTTGTAAAAAGAACAGTCATCATTTCAAACTTCCCATAAGAATCAAAAATAAATGCTATTAGTGTACAATATCAAGTAACATTGCATCTACATTTAATATTGGCTCAAAATGTTTAACCTGAGTTTAGTTATGGAAAAAAATTAAGTCTATATTTTACAGTGAAGCACATAGAAAATTTAAACCTAACTAATTTCAAATCCACAAAAAATATGAAATAACAAGATCACAAGGGCTTTTTCTAAAATATAAACTTCTGGGTACATTGTGAGATCAACAGATTTAATATATACCCTGATATGATTGTATGACCTTTAATTGGAATCTAAGTGAGACATAAAAAGCAATAGGAAGTAGCTTTGGAAAACATGGGGAAATTGTGATGCAGAACTATGTTTGATACCTTAATAAAATGATATATTTGGTTTTTATTGTAGATGTGAGAGCAATATATTTGTTTCTCTGAGATAAATATATTAAAGGACAGACTTTATATGTTAGTATCTCTTCACTTTTAAATCATTCAACAAACATTTTTTTGCACTGAGAAGTATAAAATAAATGTATAAAATATTAAAGAGAAACTTAAGAATGCAGGTGAATGATTTAGAGGTGTCATTGAATTTTATTCCAGTTTTTATGTCTGTTTATTAGTTTAAAAATAAAAAAATAAAAACCCATTTACTATGTTTTTTTAAAAGCCTTTCATTCTCAATGATAAAAGTCTGTGTGGAATTTTCCTTTCAGTTGCAGTTAAATTCTAATGTATTGTTGCACAGAAAGGCTAATGTGGATGATGACAACACAATACTCCTTTCAGAAAGTTGGAAGAAACAATATTGAATGTTTTAGGAAGGGGAGATTGGTTGCTTCCCATGCCTCAGGACATCATCCTGTCCAGGCAAGCCAAAAGGAGATGTGAAAGAGACATTATTTCAGAAGAGGGTCCAGAAGGACACAAAAAACTCCTGCCTCTGCATCTTTCTCAATCCTTTTATTTTCTCAAATGCCATGCTCTCCTATAGTCCTGGGGAGAAGGTATTTGCACAAGGACCATTACTGTGAATTAATAACTAGTCAGGATATCGCAGGACCTGACCAATAAAACACTTTGTTCCAAACACCTAATTATACACTGGCAACCAATCACCTTTTGTCTTAGCTGTGTAAGCACAGTTCAGCAGAGCCCTGGGACCCAAATTCTCTTTCTTTCTTTCTTTCTTTCTTTCTTTCTTTCTTTCTTTCTTTCTTTCTTTCTTTCTTTCTTTCTTTCTTTCTTTCTCTCTCTCTCTCTCTCTCTTTCTCTTTCTTTCTTTCCTTCTTTCTTTCTTTCTTTCTTTCTTTCTTTCTTTCTTTCTTTCTTTCTTTCTTTCTTTCTTTCTTTCTTTCTTTCCTTCCTTCCTTCCTTCCTTCCTTCCTTCCTTCCTTCCTTCCTTCCTTCCTTCCTTTCTTTCTTTCTTTCTTTCTTTCTTTTCTTTCTTTCTGTACTGAACTCAGGACTGAGCACTGTTGTTGGGCTTTCTCAAGACTAGAGCTTTACCTCGTGAGCCACAGCACCACTTCGGGCTTTTCTATGTATATGGTACAGAGGAATCGAACCCAGGTCTTTGTGCATGCCAGGCAAGCACTCTACCACTAGGCCCAACTCCCGGCTCCTGGACTTAGATTTTTTTGAATTTACGCTTCATTGTCTGTCAAATTCCTGAGTCCAAAATACCTAAGACAAAAGCCTGACAGCAGTGGGAAGAAACTATGGTCGCAGAAATTGCTTGCAATAGGACTAGAAAACTAGAGGTCTATGTCAGCTGTTAAGCCTGAAGAATCCTCACAAGAAAGGGTTTTGTCTACCACCAGACATGGCAGGAGAAACTTATATTATTTTTATTTTTTAAATCATAGTCAATAAGGAATAGCTTGATTAACAGAAATGCGGACTCTGATCAGAATGTCAAACAATGTATACATTGCAATTGACATACACCAGAATTCAGAATTCTTAGAACAGAGGGCATTGAAAAAGCTCTGCTACAGACATTGCTTTCTGATAGATAAAACGTTTTGAACCACTTTATCTGCACATGAAGTTGTAACTGGTGTCAATATTTTCTGTCCCCACCTTTCCATTTCAGTCTTCTGAATAGTGTGAAATGAAATAACATTGACTTCTAGGGAAACGACATTTTCCCATGAGAAGGACTTGAGAATATCTTATAAGATTTTTATAATCTATTTTAAATGTGACTCAGACTTTTGACATCATAACATTTAGTAGATTTTGCTATTTAATTGATGAAAATGACTTTAAAGGCTTGAATCTATGCACTTTACCCTATTCCAGAATTTTATTCTTGCAGTATATTCAGTATGGCTTATTACTGGCAATTGTTCATCAGACTTTAATATTTAGAATGCATTAGCTAATGGAAATCCCATAGTTTAGTACCTTTGTAAGTGTCTTTTTTGGTCATTTGGTTGTATTATTTTGATAATTTATTATCAAATGTTTCATTAACTTTTATGCTGGTATATAATATCTATTAGCAAGTGGCATTAAATTTTAATAATTTAAGTTTGGAATGGTTTATATAAAAATTGAGCTGTCAGTACAGAAAGTTCCCACATTTTTCCATCTCTGACAGCACAAATGCCTTATGACTAGTATAGTATACTAGACTGGTAATTTTTCCACATTAATGAATGTAAATTGAGGCATCATTGCAAGAGAGACTGCATAGTATACAGTAGAGTCAGTTTTGGTGGATACAAGTACAATGATAGGCAGTCATCATTGTAAAACCCGTGTCTGTACTCAAAACCCCTCTGATTGTATTCACATTTAACCTCTTTCATCCTCAATTCTCTGAACAAATGTAATATTTTCTTATAGTTTTCACGATTTTTTCCTACTCAGTATGGAATTACATGGTATGAAAACCTGCTCAGATGGATTTCCAACATTTGTTAGCATTTGTTTGTACACATTTGCAATATAAATTTGTAGCACACATTTTCTTGATATAATTCCATGACCTGATAGCTAATTTGATAATCTCAAACATAACTCATTACCAATTTGTACCAGTTAAATCCATTTGCCTACTGAAATTTGGTTGTTATTAAATATTAGCTATTTTAAGCATGACTGAGGCACATATTCCTGTTTTTTTTTTTGTGTGTGTGTGTGTAGCTTTCATGTTCTCAGAGAAAATTTTAAGCAATATGCTCTTTGGATCATATGGTTAATAAGCATCTGATTTGATCATAACAATCATATGATTGGATTAAATCAAGGAAGGAATTTTACACAATTTTCTATCAAGGCTGACTTTGAACTGTGAATGTTCAGATATTAACCTCCTGAGTAGCTAGAATTACATATGTAAGCTAACAGTGACACAGCCTTTTATATCTGTTTGGATTAGAATTTTCAAGCATTTTATGTCTCATTATATATTCAAGTAAATTTATACTTTTCACTATAAGTATCTTTTAAATACACTGTGAAAGTTGGGGTATTTATTTCTAATATGAATATTTTCTAATTCATACTTGATTATTTTGTTGCAAGAATTTTCTTTTTTGTTATTGTTATTGTGAGTCATGGGGCTTAAACTTCGCCTGGGCACTGTCCCTTTGCTCATTCAGCTCAAGGCTACCACTCTAACCCTGGGCCTAAGCATTGTTTCTGAGTTCTTCAGCTCAAAGTTATGGCCCTACACTTAAGCCAAACCCCACTTCCCATTCCCCAGAAGTTAATTGGAGATAAGAGTCTCAGGTCCTTTTGTACCCAGGATGGCTTTTTACCTTGGTCCCCAGATCTCAGCATCCTGAGTAGTGAGGATTACAGGTATGAAGCCACCGCACCCTGCTTGCAGGAGTTTCTGAAGTTAGTGGTTTGATGAACTGGCACTATGGACATTCTAGTTATTGATAGTTAAACCTTCAGAAAATAAAAAAAGATCATCAGAATATAGAAAATTCCAATATTTTGAAAACTTCGATGATTTTTTGTGGCTCAGCTGTTAAATTGGGGAAATGTTTTTTCATAGCATACAAAAGGTTTTTGTTTGTTTGCTTGTGTGCCAGGTTCGTTATAAAGAAATAAAGTTACATTTCACATTATAATTTAAAAGCATTTGATGCCCTCTTCTTATATGATTTTTACAAATGAAAATTTTTACATCAGATAATATTCATAATTAACCATATTAAATGTTCATTTTCATACGTGGTAATACTACTTACCTTAAAATCTAATTTAAGTGGGTGAAATTTTAGCAAATAAATATCTAAAGTTTTCTTTTACATATTTTGTTACTTTTTTTGCCAATTCTGTGGCTTGAACTCAGGGCTGAGCACTGTCCTTGAGCTTTGTCAAAGCTAGCACTCTACCCTTTGAGCCATAGCATCACTTTTGATTTTTTCTGTGTATCTTGTACCAAGGAATAGAACCCAAGACTTTGTGCATTCTAGGCAAACACTTTAGTGCTAGGCCACATTCCTGGACCTTTAACTTTATTTTATTTATTTATTTATTTGCCAGTCCTGAACCTTGAACTCGGAGCCTGAGCACTGTCCTGGGGCTTTCTCAAGGCTAGTACTCTACTTCTGGTGCCACAGCACGGTTTCCTGCTTCTTTATTTCTCTTGATAATTTTTTTTAGATTTTTTTAAATTGTAATTAATATAAGGGTTACATTATATTCACCAGATAGGAGGTGCATTACTTCACAGACATCAATACCCTTTCTCATGACATGGTCACCATTTCCCTCTCCCCCCCTCATCTTGATTTCCCCCCTCACTATCCAATTTAAAATAATCAGTTAAGCACATATAAAATACATCAGATAACAAGGTGAGATACTGTAACAATATGATATAACCAAGGGACAGCAAAAGAGATGAGAGATAGCATAGTACCTTAAGGACAACAATCATTCATTATATGGCTTATGCTTCTATATCCTTGAGAGCCTTTCATTTAACATCCTACTATATGGCCTTTTGTATCAAGGTTTTGCTCTATTGCAAATCTCTGCTAGGAGAGCCCAAGGTTTCTACTGATTATGACAAATGAGGGAAACCATTGAGCCTAAGTTCCTTTGAGTCTGGCATACTTCACTTAATATGATTTTTTCTAAGTCTTTCCATTTCCTAACAAATGGGGCAATGCCATTCTTTCTGACAGCAGCATAGAATTCCATTGTGTACAAATACCACATCTTGTTGATCCACTCATCAACTGAGGGGCATCTGGGTTGGTTCCATATCTTTGCTATGGTAAATAATGCTGCAATGAACATCATTGTGCTAGTGGCTTTAGTATGTACTTGTTTCTGGACGATTGGGTAAATGCCAAGTAGTGGAATTGCTGGGTCATAGGGGAACTTTTTTCTATATAGGTGGTATGGAGGAATCAAACCTGGGTCTTCGTGCATGCTAGGCAAGCACTCTTACCACTAGACTAACCTCCCAGCACTTAACATTTATTTTTATTTCACTTTTTTCAAGAAGAGTACTGATTTGGCTTAAACTCAAACCTAAGTATTAATACTTGACTTGAATGGATGTTACTTCTAATTTTTATGCACATTCCAGTGGAAAAATTAATTTCATTATACTTCACCAACCTTGGTTTATTAATTTTAAATAAATGTTTTATAGTAATGTTTTTCTATTTTGAGAGAGATTTCTGTCATTATTTTAAGTTCCCGTTCTTATAGTCACTCCTAACCTATACTCTTTTATGATGTTCAATGTTTCTTTTTATATTTTCCCCATGTATCTGTGATCTTTTTTATTCTGCCTGAATTATGTTGTCTTTTATCTTATTTGCAATACTGCAGTGGAAAATTCCATTATATTTTCTTTCTACCTAAATGTATGAAATATCTTATGGAAGTAATATAAAATTCTCTATATAGTTATGTAATTTAAAAATTTTAAGCTTTTTTAAAAATTATGATTTTCAAAGTTAAAGTTAGATGCACATCAAAAATACATATTATATCTGTTAGACCACTAAGATATCAGAGATTCAGGGTTCTGCCTACACGTAACTTCATGTAATGTATAAATAACTTCAGTGTTGATAAGAATCCTTAGCAGCTGTAAAAAGGTAAAAAATATGATATTTGTCAAATAAAATAAATCCCTAATGTTAAAAGTCTTATAATGATATACCGAAAGTCATTTTAGCTGTTGGATGCCAATGTTCTTTCAGAATTTAAAACTTCTAAACATTTCATTGTATTACTATTTTTAACTTGATTTTATTAAATGAAAAAAAAATGAACACTACAGGGTTTATCAGTTGCCTTTTGCATTACTGCGCTAAAATAATTGAGGAAAACATCAACCTAAGTATTGTAAAGTTAATTGTTTGTGGTTAAATCATTACTTGATAGTTACTGGGTACATTTAAAATGCACATATTTGCATGATCCATTTATCTATTGAGAGGCATCTGGGTTAATTCCATATCTTCACTTCATAGCTTCAGTGAGCATGGTTGAGCTGTTGCAAATGTTGTACATATGTCCAGTAAAATTCTATGCTTCTATCAGAAAGAATGATCTTGCCCCATTCTGAAAGATAAAATTATATTAAGTGAAATAAGTGAGACCCAGAGATACCTCGTCTGCTATAGATACACAATAGTCCTTGCTTAAATAAATACCACTGATCCCAAAATGGCTGCTACTTTGTAGCAGTAATTACACCTTTTTAAATCAAGAGGAATTTTATGGTGTAGGAAAGGGATAGAACTGATCTCAGCCTGACCAATTAATTAAAATGGCACACACACACACACACACACACACACACACACACACACACACACACAATAATGAATATAGATGACTATAACCAGAGACTCACTAGGTATCATAAATATGTGTTTTCCCTTTTCAAAATTGCTTATAACCTAATAGTAAGATAAGGTGATTTCCCTGGGATCCTCTAAAAGTTTGTTAGCATTTCTCCTGCAGGAATGGGTATGCATCTAAAGACATCAGAGTTGAGAAAAACAAACATTTACAATAGTTCCACAAAATATATATTCTGTAGGAGCTAAAAGAATAGCATAGATAATTAGTGTTTCAAAGACAGGGAATTTATAGTTTTCATGTAGAACTAGTTCAGCTGAAATATATTTGTAGCTTTTCTAATTTTCAAAGATGTTAGAATGTCAATTCGATCTCTTCCTTTTTTAATAATTTGTCTCCCAAGTGTGCTTAATTTAATGACTTGTTCTCCCATTTTTTAGTTTGGTTGTTTTTGCAAACAGAAATTCAGGGCTATTATTAATTACAAGTAGACCTAATATTAACTACTAGCAAATGTATGAACAAGAATGTTTGCATCAATTTCATTTGTAAAAGATAAATTTGGAAACAGAATTCAAAGGTTAAATTGATATGAACTGGTGTGAATTAACAAATGACTCTTTTATAAATATTATCCTTCATAAAGAATTCCTTTGATACTTACTTGATTTTTTAAAAAATTGTGTTTTTTAAATAATTGATGTCTAGAGAGATTTTGAGAGCAGAAAACCAGGTAGCTTAGAGGTTAAATCATTGATATTGAAGAGAAAGTAAAGTTGAAAATTCTTACAAGCAGAGGACTTGTCCTTGAAGTAATTCAGAGCCCATGTGGTTACTTCTTTCTGAAGCTATGGACTGACTGAAAAGGCAGTGTATAGAAGGCTTGCAGTTAGTTTTGAAATAATCTTAAAAGATATCTTCAGCAGGTCATAAGCTTTCAAGGATAGGGAACATGACTTATTTATTTTAACAACTCCCAAGTCTGTCATAATTACTGTCAGAGTTAAAATTTGAAACATTCAACTATGCAGTGACACATTAACTCAGGAACCCCTTGCTGTGAATTCTTTTCTTTACATTGGCTCAGTTTAATGATTGAACAAGATTGAAATTAAAGTCAGGTAAAAGGTCACAAAAAGAGATCTTAAAAGTAGCACATTCATAGTTCTCAGTCAGAGGAACTTTGGATCCTTACATGTGTTAACATTGTTCCATACAAACAGAGGAATATGTAAGGAAGAAAGAACACATGTTGTTATGGCAACACACTATTAATGACAGCCTCACTGAGTAACTTGTTTTGCAACTATTTTACTTAGTGGATACAGGTTGTAGATATCTTTTTAAAAAAACTAGTCCTGGGGCTTGTACTCAGGGCATGAACACTGTCCTTGGGCTTTCTCAAGACTAGAGTTCTACCACTTGAACCACAGCACCACTTCTGGCATTTTTTTTTTTTAATGAATGTGGTACCGAGGAATCAAACCCAGGTCATCATGCATGCTAGGCAAGTACTCTACCACTACGCCAAACCCCCAGCTCCAGGTTGCAGATATCTTATCTGAAATACTTGTGATGGGAATTGTTTTACAATATAAATGGAATTTCTAAAAATTTAAATCCAAAGACAAAGTTTGTTTTACTGATACTCTATGCACATAATCAGATTGTAATTTTGTGTATAATTTTTAAATAAGCTTATACATGAAGGTGGTTTTATGGTGCTGATGTTCAAAAGGTTGCACGCTTTGGAGTTTTAAATTAGGGATGATCTTGAAACTCATCTTCAATTTCTGGTCTCCATGTTATCTAAATGAGAAGTCATCTACAGGGATTTCAATTGATTTGAAGCAATAGATTATTCTATGACATCATATTTTTCTTTAACATTTATAAACAATGTACCTCGTATAAATCTTAAACTTCTCTGTTCATACTTCCTTTTTATTACATAAAATCATCTCTAGTTACTCTATTAATGTGCCATTAACTTTAAGTATGTAATTTATAGAGCCCCAGATAATTTTATATAAATGTGAAACTTTCCACTCACCTGCTAGATGTAATATGCATAACAAAGACATACATTACATATATAGTTGTTTGTATTAATGTAGTTCTATAAAGTTATTTGCTATTAATATGGCCCATATTTTAGATTCTGCAATACAGAAGCCGAAAATAGACAATGAAATGATCAATCACACTGAAAAAAAATTATTTTATTGTCTATTTCTCACAATTTGTATTGACATCTGTTTTAAAGGGATTCAGTATGACTTGCTCATGTGTGTATATGTTGTATGCATCAGCTTCAAGTCAGTCACTCTGCCTCCACTTTTCCCTTTGCAAATAATATGAAGAAGCTTCACTGCTCCATGTTTATCTTTAACACATTATTTTGATATTATTCACCTTCCCACCTCTCCATATGCACTCTTCCCTTCCAATATTTTCAGCAATCTGAACAATATAAGTTGATTTCTCATTGAATTCTGTTCATTTGCATATTCTTTGATAGTATATGCCTTATGATAGTATCATATTAGAATGAAATATACACGAACATGGAAAAATGCAAAAATCATGAAATTCATCCCAAAGCCTTATAAAGAATGTAAACTTTTCCAAGTGGTTTCTTCCAAGATGAAGAAATAAAATACGGCCAACTTCAAAATTCCCCACCACCCTTATCAAAATATTTGACTCTTTGTTCTTTACAAATGTTTGCTCTACACTCATACCTGCTGTTTTGTTTCATAGAAATTCTAACAAATGAGTATTTTGTTTAAATATATTTTATTTGACTTAATTAATATAATGCTTATTGAATTATCTCCTACTGTGAGTATTATTATAGGCTGTTGGTTGTGTCTTTCTTTGTATATATTGATTGTTTTGTAGCTGTCCATTCTTTGTACATTATGTTTCAGAACATTTTCTACCTTCCTTTGAGTACACAAACATATGCATTTTCCCAGCATATACTTAGCAAGAAAATTACCAAATCTTATGATCATCATACTTAATTTCAATGATAATAGCTTCCAGAATTTCACAATACAAGTTGAAACTAAATATTGCTACATTTCTTTGAAAATAAGTAAAATTTAATTATGTGTATTTATGTATGCGTTTCTCTTCAGTATTATCCTGTGTTTCAATTATTTTGAATGTGGATGATCATTTCATGGTCTAAATAGAGATAGTAGATTTTTTCTGTGTCATTTTTCTTATTCCCCACTGTGTTCAGGCTCTTCTTCCTACCGCCATGAGTTTTCCAGTGTTATCACATATTAACATTTGATTCTATTTTCTCAACACTGTGAAAAAAATCCAAATATAAACAACTTAAGGAAGGAAGACAAGGCTTGTAGTTTCCTGTTTTAGAGGATTCAGTTCTTGGTCACTTGATTTCATTTGCTTAGGTAGAAGATAATGAATGAAACATCTGATGGTGAGATTCTTTGCCTGAGGCACAGGATGAGACTGGGAGGGCCCAGATGATAGGCAGTCACTTTAGGGAAACACCCTCTGTGAACTACTTCCTTCACTTTGCCCAAGCTTCTTACTCTTCCCCACATAGTTACACCAACTGGGGACACAGCTTTAATTTTACTTTTAGAGGACATATTGTACCAGAAAAATACCACTGTTTTTCTCTTTATCTTCATTTTAATAATCCTCTCGTCTCAGTAATTTTTATTTTTCTTTTCCAAATATTCTCTTTAAATCTATTCATTAATGACACTTTTTTCCACTGAAACATAACTTTTTAATTGATGATTCCCAAAATAACTTTCCCATGTTGGCTCGGTGTCACTGGATAAGAAGGTAGTTTTGAAAAACTTGTGGTGAATTACCTCAATATATTTACAATGTTATACACAGAAATAAAATGTATATTCAACATATGGTTATTTATATTCAATTGTGTTGAATTTTTAAGTGAAGATTATTTTTTTAGCATTTATCAGAACATAAGTAACTTCTAACTCAAACACTAATATCTTTCTAGCATTACTATATGGTCATCAGATGATAAATTAGGACTATGAAATGTAATGGAGAGCAGAGAAAATAGCAGAAACAAATACTTCAAAAACATGCATAACTTAAAAATAGTGATTTTAAAAAATTTTGATGTCAGATAAAGTTTATTCTCTCATCTTGTTGTAGAATAGAATTCAAGCATATTAACGTTTAGTAAAATTATAACTTCAAAATGTTTGATCTTCTATAATAAATCAACAAATGAATAAATATAAAAGAAGAACTTTTATTAGACGAGAATCATTGGGCTATCAAAACCAGATGTCTATGCAATGTAAATAAGTGCAACATAATTTATATGGATGATGAGATTTTTCAAAATTATAAAAATTAGGTAGCTATAGAGGAGATAGAGCAATAGAGGGCCTGTGAGTGTGACTTAGAAACATATCACAATGAAATTGATTGGGTATTTAATATATACTAATCAAGAGTTGAAGAATTCAACTTATTTTTGTTTTAGGAATGATGAAGTGGTAATACCATAAAGATATAAATTCCTGTGGGCAACTGGCTAAATGAGGTGACCTGATAAAGATCACTTTAAATCAACAAATTCTAAGATTCAGTGAGAAACTATCCATCAAAAGCACAGGCTCAGGTGGCTTTAATACATTTCTGCTCAATAAATTGAAAGTAATGAAGAAGAGTGTACTCTCAAATGACAAAGATGAAAAGGAATTCTCCAGTAAGATTTTTTTCTATACAAAAAATGAGACTAAGGGAAAGGTAACACTATGACAGAGGAATTTTGACTGAACAGGTCTTAGGGACTACAGAAGAGAACAAAATTAACTTTATATATATTTACTTATAAGGTTTGTTTAATAATAATTAAACTAATGAATATTGACATAACTTAGTGATCAGTAAATATTCTTGTATAACATGAAACATAGATCTTCCATATTATTTTGCTCTTTCTTCTTGTTCTTTGATAGTGTACATGACTCTCATGACTAAAATTCAGGAAAAGTTTTCATTTACTATATATTCAGGAATGTTGAGCATTTTGGAAATTTATATACTGGTTGATTCATAATGGATACTTTATTTTAAATAAATTGATACATTATTATGGATGTACCCTTGCTGCATTTCCATCTACATTCCCATCTTCATAATTGAATCTAAATCTATTGTTAGTTCTTACAATTGAAATGAGTGTATTTTTGGTCCAATGATCAAGCAGGAAGAGTATCAATTATAGAGGCCGATTTTGCATGTTATACAATAGATTTTTCCTACACTGACTTTCATGTCTATACAAGTTACCTTGATGTAAATTCAAAATGCTGAGGTTTTTTTGTTTGTTTGTTTGTTTTTCCAGTTGTGTGGCTTGAACTCTAGGCCTGGGCACTATCCTGATCTCTTCAGCTCAAGGCTATTGCTCTACAACTTGAGCCACAGTGCCACTTCTTGTTTTCTGGTGCTTAATTGAAAGTTAAGTTTGCAATGAGATCTTACATAGAAATAAGATTTTTCTTAAAAGGTATTTTAGATTTTAACAAAACCAAAACCATGACAAATTAGAAGCCAGAGGTACTAATTTTTTTTTCATTTTGTATGCTTAAATAAATCTTGGATTATATGAACAGGATGAGATCCTGGGATACAGGAAGAAAACTCATAATCAATAGCCAAGTCTTTTTCAAATCAACAGAACAAGAGTATGCCCTGTGGAAAGTTTTAGTATATACCTAAAATGAAATTGCATAATGTTTATTCATGAAAGTTTATCTCCTAGATTTTCAAATATTAGCACTCAAACACAACTTGGATTGGACTGGAAATACCTTGAGATATTTTCTCCATACTTTCATTACTCCTTTCTTACCTTCAACAAAACCAAGACAAGTAAGGATAAAACAAAAACCCTTTATTCATCTAACAGGGTATATAGGAAAAATTAAATAAGTACACAGCAAGGACTAATAAAACAATCATGTTAGTATCAATAGATCAGCTTCCAATACTAAATAAACTAAATGTCAAATGGATTTGGGGGGCACATCACATCAGAGAAATTGAAACCTATGCTGCAGAAAAGGAGGCCTAACTCATGGCCCAGTGCTCATTTCCTGGTTTTGGGACCGCACCTGGCTGAGATGGTGCCTGTTCCCCGGTTGGAAAGCATGGTTGTGGTTTGTGATGTAAAGTAAGGCGCTCTTGAACAGCACATGATTCTCCTTCTTTACCTATAGTGAGAGTAACTCCCCCACCCTGCCCACTTTTGTGCTGATAGGCTCCTGCACCCTATGTTAGCTGACTGTACTTCCTTAATAAAGGAGTTCCTGCCTTCACGGGTCTCCCTGAAGCATCTGATTGTCCCAGGTGAGGGAGGGCTGGGTGCGGGTGGTCAGTCAGCCCTTTCCTTTCTTTGATTGTCATGGTCCCCGTCATGTTCTCTCTATCCCTTCTGCAGGTCGGGAGGGACCAAGGACTAAAAACCCCGACAGGATTGACATGCAATTATAAGTTGGATTTATCAAATGATAAATCTTCAAATAAAAATTACATTCTACACAGATTCAGGTTTGACAAGTCAATTAAATCCTAATTGAAAATCTTCCATGAAAACCTACCTGGTTATAAATGAATTGATTGAAAAAGAAATTTCTCTAGGGCAGATCAGCAGGAATATTTAGAGGATGGGTCTTTATTGACACTGTTTCACTGAACAATAGATCTAAGAGTTAGTTTGTGCTGTGTAAGTCACCATTGAGTGTCCTGTTGATCTGAGAATCTCCTGCTGGAGGTTCTGCTAGGAGAGCATCTTCAAACACACCCAACTGAAGTATCTGAGGTGTGCCTAAGATTACTCATGAAGGAAATAAAAAGGACCACAGTTATATTTCCATAAGTTATATCTCCTTCTGAATAGAACTGTCTGGAAATCTAAGAAAGCAGTTCTTAAACTCATGGAGATCTCTTCTTTGGCAGGTTTGTGGAATGAAATAGATATTGAGATGATCTGTTGAATTAAGGCTACTCAGTCAAGATTTAAGTTTGGCAAGCAGAGCTGCATTGGTGCAGTAAAGTTGCACCTAATTCTTTACTTTCTGAGGAACTATCTGCTGTTTTTGTGTCTTATGACAGTATTTCATGGAGTTAAATTGAAAATGATCCTGGTAACATGTATCAGTAATTTTTTGGTATGTTTTACCACCATCACACAATACCTAATCATGTGTATGTGGAAAAATTGGTTATTTCTAATGCTGTAATGAACATGGTTGTGCTGGTAGGTTTAGTATGATTTTGTTTCTGGACATTTGGGTAAATGCCCAGAAGTGGGATTACTGGGTCATAGGGGAGCTCCACGTTTAGTCTTGAGGAATTGCCATATTGATTTCCAGAGAGGTTGAACAAGTTTATACTCTTACCAACACTGCAGTAGTGTTCCCTTCTGGCCACATCCATGCCAGCATCTGTCCTTATTAAAATTCTGGATAATGGCCATTCTAACTGAGGTGAGGTGGAATCTCTAAATTGTTTTGATTTGCATTACTTTTAGGGTCAGGGATATGGAGCATTTCTTCATGTTTTTCCTCTTCGGAAAAGCCTCTCTTTAAGTCTTTAGCCCATCTTTTAATGGTGAAAACTTTTGAGCTGCAATCTTGATTGTAATATATCTTATTTGTGACTTAGTGCCCACAGGTACTAATGTTTTTCAATTCGAGTGCTTCGATATGGCTCACGTTCTATGAACAGGTACAGATGATGGGGTGGGGGAAGAGAGGCTCAAGAGATCAACATCCAACTCTATTTTTGAATCAGTAGCACAGAGTATGCCCTCTGGAAGGATTTTACAGTATATTAGGATGAAGTTGAATAATGCTTATGCATGGAATGGAGATAGGCACAGATGCAGATTATAAAATAAAAATTGTAGTGGACAATGTATTCATGTAGTGCATGTTCTCCAGCTTGTGTAGTTTCAGTTTTCTTAATTTTGGCTATTTGTAATGAACTTTGGTCTTACCATATAAAGTAGAACATTTCAAAAATAAATGATCCATTGACATAAATTGCTCTCTAAATGGCATCATTAAATCTTCAGTTGTCCTGCATTGCCCATCAAGATGTGAGTCACTGCCTTTAGAATGCAAATGGCACCCATCCATTGATCAGTAGTTCTTTAGTCATAAGTCTGAGTTGTGCTCAAAACTGTATTATGCATAGAATTCATTATTACTCATGTTTTCAGACATACGAAGAGGGTCTTAAAGCATATCCCAGTTAGATAGGGGAATCTGTTGTATGGAAAGACCTGATATTTTGGTAAGTCTTTGGTTTTTGATTTCCAACATAGATTCATTTTAGTCGTATCAATTTGTATGAAATAACTATTTCTTTCATTGAATGAGTTTTCTATATTTTTGAGAAGAAACATCTTAATAAAATATCACTGCTAAGAATGAAAAATAACACACAAATTTCAAATAATCAATAGTTTGTCTATTTCTTGTACTGATCCATAAGTTGCACAAATACTGGTTCTCAGTTTTGCTTAATAGCATTCATTGCTTATCCTATACATCTGTAACAATGTTTATATTACTACCTTGTTTATTTGGGGCTACATGTTTCTATAGGCTAATTGTATTCTGTTCCTTGAATAAACACATTCAAATTTGTTTTCTCTATGTTGATCACTATCCTCTCCAAGTATATTTCCTGAATTCATTTCTTTTTGCTGGGTAACACACACTTTCAAAATATTCCTTTCAGTTGTTAATATATCTCTTGAGAGGACAAAAACTCCATGGTAAGAATTAATGGTGGCGTATTTATTCTCAACAAACTTGATGACCTGAACAGAAAATGTCTGTAATCTTTTGTCCAGATCCGCTGAGTCTACTTCATTTTATGTCTATTGAAAGATCTTTGATATTCCAGAGGCTAGAAAGCTGCTGTGCTCCCTAAAGTCCTATCTTCTTCTCCACAGATTGAACCTGTCTAGAAGTTTTGGAAAAATCATGGAACATCAAAACTTATCACATGAACTATTTATTCCTTATTTAAAATCCTTTAATAACCTTATCTGAGATTATTACTCTTCTGTCAAGTGTAAAATTTCTAAATGACCCATCCTTACTAAGATTAGTTTTCTACAGTTCTAACATGTTGTGAGGTTTATGACACTTAGTGAATTTGCTTTTTTTCAAAAACGGAGTTAAATAAAACTTTGTCAAAATGTGATGGTGATACCTTACATTATTTTATGAGTGGTTTCTCTTATGACTCTACAAAATTCTATGTAACATCTTCCAAGATATAAAATAATTCAAATACAATTCTTAGATCCTGCTTCAGAGAGATCTAAAAAGTAAAATACAGAACAGGAGAGTGGTCAATATTGCTAACAATCCCAGATTTCTGCAAAGGTATCCCAGAAATATAATGGTGGTTCCCAGTTTATGACTGTCTCACATAGTACTTTTTCAAGTTTATTTAGATTGAACATGATAAAAAAACTACTATATTTATTTAACAAACTGTACTTAAATTTTTGTATTTTGATCTTTTCTCTGTTTAACAAATGTAGTATTGTATTTTCTGAGATGTTAGGATCTTGCAGTAGGTCGCATGTTCTTGTTAGCCCTGTAATCAACCATGAGGTAAGTAGTAGATATCCTAAATCATACTGCATGCTCAACATTTTTAAGTATTTTGTTGGGGTGTTGTTTCATGTGAATAAATTGTCCATCTGAGTGTTAACCTGAGACCGTCAATATTTTAGTAGCAAGCAGCCTTTGTATTAGAAGAGTTTGGGGATCTGAATGATAATACAAGTTCCATGAACACATTTAAGGTAACTTTTTCTTAATTTTATTCACCACTAAGCTGGCTAAAGGAAGTTGGTAATAAAATGCTGCGCTGCACTGAGACATTCTTATTGTATTAATTCATCATAAAACAACAGCAAAAAAAACAAATATCTGAGCTTACCAGAAGGTTTTATGGAAAAGGCCAAATATACATAACTTTTTATTACATATAACATAAATGGATTTTATTCTAATTACTCACTCCCGTTCAATATCTTATGAATGTAGCCTTTATAGTTTTCATTTTACTATTGCTTATAGCTATCCAGGATTTTGTAGCTATTATATCCAAACTTTTCCAAATTCCTTCCATAAATCAGTTCAATTAAATTATCAGTCCCTTTTCAGTTGATTTTTAAAAACTGTAGTGTTTACTTGTCTAACCTTGTTTGAATTAAGAATATATGTACATGATTGTTTTCATTGAAAATAACTGCATTTGTATTTATATAATAAATGTATTAATCTAAAATTGGTTATGTATAATTTGGACATCATAATGTTTTGTGAAAATTAATTATCTTTATATTTTTCAATATTTTCATATTATATTGACTTTTCTAATGTTTATGGATTTCATTAAAACATACTTGCTAGTGGTAAATTATTGATTTCTGCCTGTTAATTTGTATCTAGAAATCTTAATAGCTGGTTTTCATTATTTTAATAGATTGGTAGATGATTTATTTTTGTTTTCCAGGTGAATAATATCATCCAAATAAAATGCACATCATTTCCTTTATTCAATTATTGATTGTTACTCTTTCTCTTTGCACAGCACATTTAAAACACTAATTGAAATAATTCATTGTGACTATACCCTTTCCCTCGAATTTAAAATAGCATAGTTGGTGTGACATTCTTCAGAGATTTGGCTACACATCATATATATATTTTTTTATTTTTATTTTTATTTTTTGGTGGGTCATGTGGCTTGAACTTGGCCTGGGCGCTGTTCCAGAGCTCTATAACTCAAGGCTATTGCCCTACCCCTGGGCCTGTGCTTTGTCCTTGACCTCTTCAGCTCAAGGCTACAGCTCTACCCTTGAGCCAAGCTCCACTTCCCATTTTCTAGACCTTAATTGGAGATGAAAGTCTCAGGTCCTTTTTTGTCCAAGCTGGCTTTGAATCTTGATTCTCAAATCTCATCTTTCTGAGTACCTAGGATTACAGGTGTGAGCCACTTCCCCCAGCTGCATCTTATATTGTTATAAAATTAAAATTAAAATTTCTTGCTAATTCTTTAAAATGGATTTCAAAATACTGATGGATGCTGGAGCAGTTAAATCTTTTCAGCATTTAGGAAAATTTGGATAAGCTCTTTTTTTTGCTTTAAGTTAGTTATTTTACTTGATACCAACTCAATCCTACATTTCTAGAATGATAATTTACAGTCAGTTATTGTTGATATTGTAACAGTGTTGAATTTTAAATAGTCATTTCAATACTCATTCACATATATGCACAAGTAAGATTGGATTTTATTATGTTTCTAGAAAGCTATTGTCAAGAATTATTCTTAGGAAGCAGATTACTTAGAATATTTTATCCTTAGTTAATTCTAATGAAATTACTATAATAGCAAGGAGATTATAGGTCTTCTTATTTTTTGATCCATCTTACCTATAAAGCAATCTAAGCAAAAGGTAATTATTATAGGTATGTGTGGACTAATTTTCTAACAAATATTTCAAAGCTTTCAATGCTCTTTTATTTTATTTTTAGTATTCAACAATTCTCTCACCAATTACGATGCAATTTTCTATAAATCTGTTCACCTTCCATTTGCTTATCTGTCTTTAAAAATTTACATTCTTAACTCAGAATGATTATTGGTGTTTATTTATGACATGAGTTCAATCAACCGCTAGGCCTGATACATGGCCAAAAAACAAAAACAATAGATGATGGATGAAAGTATTTGCTCAATATTATTCCATATATATATATATATATATATATATATATATATATATGGAAAGAGAGAGAGAGAGAGAGAGAGAGAGAGAGAGAGAGAGAGAAAGAGAGAGAGAATATAAAACAGTGAGTCTAATTGCATATGAGAAAAAATGCTGATTTTTAAAAGCTCTGTCCTACATGGCTTTTGTGTCTGCTAAGCATGCAGAGGGGAGGTCTTACAGTATCTGCTTAGATAGTATAAACTGGTATCAGCTTCCCCAGTCAAGAAAACTGAGCTCTGAAATCTTTCTGCATCTTTCATTTTATATCAGAATGTTGCAGTTCTGGCAGTTCTGGCAGCTGCTGTCTCCTTTACATGGCACGGTTTTTTCAGCCAGAACAATTTCCAAGTCAGAGAGTGAAGCACTTTTTATCCAGTATCACATGTTGTAAACCCACAAAAAATCAATCAAAGATACTGAAAGATTACTGACGCTTTGCTTTAATTTTTATCACTGAGACACAGTTCTGTATTTTGAAAGTTTTGTGATCATGATAATTGCAGTTTGGTTTAGGGTATTTCGGTGCTTGCCTATTTTCATACTATATTACAGTGAATTTTGTGAATCCTAGTGGAAGACAGATGTTAAGATTCCAGAGAACTCAAAAGAGGGTAACTGTTTTAGAAGTCTACAAACTCACGTATGAAAAAGTTGGGATAAAAATTTAGAGTTGTTTTTAAAAGTTAAAAAGCATAAAATCATGAGAAGGGGTATCAATATATAGGAAGTAATGCACCTACTACCTGGTGAATGTAACTGTAACCCCCTTACCCATTTCCTGACAATAAAAAATATAATGTTAAATATGCTCATACACACAACACCTTTTTCCTCAGAAAGTTTACTGTCATAAAGTCATGAGAAGAAAGTGATTAAAAAGTAAGACTCAGTTTGTTGAAAGGGTTAAAAAAAAGGATTGTAATTGTAAGTGTCTTGTAATGGGTTTTGTTTCACCTTTGACATACTGATTTCTCTATTACTAAAGCATTTCTATGAGCTATCCAATGACAGCCTGCCAGAAGTAAGATTTCTGTATGAGGAAGTATTCCCAATGTCCCTTCACTAATTTATTCTTCAATTTTCAAATTATAGACCTATAAATGTTTCTTTTATTTTTTGTAAATATCCAGCCAAAACCTGTTCTTTGTATTTACTTTCACTGTTTTATTTTGTGTGGAGATAGGTTAACTGTGAGTTTTACTGTAGTTGTTCTGTATATCTATATTATCACTGACCTGTTTCACCATTATAACAATTATGTTTCTTCACATTTTATACACAATTGTCTTGAATTTTGTTTGTTGAAAGATGAAAGTGGCAATATGTGGTAAAAGAAGAAATAGCTCTATTTCCAGAGCTGCGAGAGAAGATTAATGTAAAATCTAAAGAAAAATGGTGACTTTTATTTATCCTTTGAAGTTTAGACAGCTGGGTCTACAAATTAGAGTGGCTGGGGTCCGTTAATGATTTATTCAACACATATTAATAAAGTGTCCACAATATTAAATGCGTTATTTCAGTTGTGAATGGAATCTAATGATCTAAACCTGAAAAAAAAGAAATTGATACCTAACTAAGAAAATCAAAATAACAAAAATAAGGTGATTTCAAATGTTTAAAGAAAAAAAACACAAAACAAAGCAGGATTAAGGCACAGTCCTAAGGAATACTCTGTTTATGTGTGGAATATTAAAAACATGAGCCAATAATGTGTGAGAAAAAGAAGAAAATTATCCCAATGCCTTCTGTAGTTAAGGCGTTTCAGGCACAGAGAGCGTGCTAAGTATTTCAGAGCCATGGCATTTGATGTACCTAAAGACAAGGACAACACAGGAAGGGGAAAGTGAGGGAGATAATAGCTGAGAGTTATTATTAGGAAACTATTCAGCATGATAAGTTTTACTGATACCACCATTTGTTGATATAAATGCCAAGTTTTATTGGTATATTAATAGAAAAAAATGTAAAACAATACCAATAGGCCACTTTAACTTCATAATTTAGAAAATAAACCAGGTACCAGTGGCTCACATCTGTAATTCTACCTACTCAGGAGGCTGAGATCTGACTATTGTATTTAGAAGCCAGCCAGGGCAGAAAAATCCCTTGTAATTCTCTTATCACTAATTAACCACTCAAAAAAACAAAATGGCACTGTGGCTCAAGGGGTATACCAGCCTTGAGCACAAAGATTCTCAGGACAGTACCCAGGCCTGAGTTCAAGCTTCATGACAAAATGACTAACTAAATAGGAAAAAAAAGAGTAAGAGAAGGGCAAAATATTGTCTTAAAACTCTAGAGCCAAGTGTTCAGTCTTTTAAGTCACAAAAGAGGATAAAATAAAAATTCTGATATGGTCATTTATAAGCATGTAGAAAGAAATTCATCTAAGAGTTTGTATACAATTCTCTTGTACTGCTCCCATTTTCTTTGTCTGTAAGGATAGATCAAGAACAGTTAGCTAAGTTGATTTTCTCTCAAAATTACAGTATAATTTAAACAAAACCTTGGATTTTAAATATAAGCAAGTATTGCAGAGTGAGCATTGTGAAGGAATGAAAACACTGGTGTTGATGGACGAGAGGAAAATGTAATCCATAGAGTGTCTAATGGTTTATTATTCACTTTGTCAAAGAGGTTTGAAACATTTTAAAGAACTGTGTCAGTAATAGTGCTTCGAGCCAAGTACTACAAATTGATAAAATATTACATTTTCGTGTATTATTACAAAGATAGATGGTTTTCATTATGAAATATAATTGAAAGTAGGACACATGACATGTTTTCTAGAAAACACACATCAAATGAAGCAAAAAAGATTTCCAAGGAACATACTGACACTGTTTTAAATTGTCTTCAAGGAAAAAATGTTTAATAGATGAGTATATTAATTAATAAAAAAGAACTACAAATCATAGGAATAATAGGATGTTATTTTTACCATTATATTACAACAGAGCCAGTGGCTGGATTCAGAAATTTATGTAACTTTAAATTCCTCATTCTTTAACAAATAGGATGAAACCAGAGGTCATTAGATGGTTTACAAGCATCTAATTACATGATGACTTAGAAGGGCTCTTAGTTTGGATGGCAGTAAACTCTTTTTTTTGAGGCTTTCCAAATCATTTAATTCTTTTTTTTTAAATTAATTTACTTTATATTTATTATTAAGACGATGTACCAAGGGATTACAATGACATGAGTGGGGGAATGGCCTCATTACCTTTCACAGAGAGTCTTCTGTTCCATCATTGTCTTGAAATCCTTCCAACCTATCTCCACCCATGAGTTGAATCTTTCTCCAATGAGCTCCACTACTGTACTTTTCACCTATTTTTCTTCAAGTTCTGTACCCTACCCTCCACCCTCCCAAAGATGTACACTTGCATCCAGCACATATAATAGAGAAGACACACTCCTCAAAAACTAAAAACTAAAACTAATAAAAGGAAGTGTCTTATTTCCCTATCTTGGAGTTCATTTCAGTATGTAAATTATTTCATATAAATATGAAGAGGCACTTAGGAATTGCACTATTAATGATTTGCTCCTGAAAATATTCTCATTTGGTCTCACTATCTGTGACTATCAAGAATCATGCACAATTTGTCATATCCCAGTGCATTTTAGATCAACTTACTCCATGTTAGAGAAAACATGTTATGTTTGTCTCTCTGAGCTTGGCTTACCTCACTTACCATGATTATTATTCTATTTCCATCTGTTTCCTTGTAGATGACATTATTCTATTCTTTACACTGGCTGTGTAAAATTTGATTATGCATAGACACCAAGATTTTTGTATCTACTTTCTACTCTAGGGCATATGGGACAGTTCATATCTTTGCTATTGTGAATATTCCTGCAATGAAAATGGATGTACATGTGTTTTTATCATATCTTGGCTTATAATGTTCAGGGTAGATGGCCAGAAGTTATATGGCTAGTTAGTAGGGAAGGTCTATGGTTATCTTTTTTTTTTTTAATTGTTTTTTCCTGCCAGTCCTGGGGCTCGAGCTCAGGGCCTGAGCACTGTCCTTGAGCTTCTCAAGACTAGAGCCCTATCACTTGACCCACAGCACTATTTCCAGGTTTTTTCTATATATGTAGTACCAAGGAATCGAATCCAGGTCTTCCTGCATGCTAGGCAAGCATTCTGCCACTAGGCCAAACTCCCAGTCCCTATGTTTATCTTTTTGAGGAATCTCCAAACTCCTGCCCAAAGTGACTGGACAAGTTCCTTTTCCATCATATCCACACCAACGTATTTTTAATTTAATTTTGTTGTAAACGTGACTTATAGAGGGTTTATAGTTACATAAATATGGTAAAGTGACATGGTTTCTTGTTGAATATTGTCACCCTCTTCCATAGATTCTTCTCCCAAGTTACTTGAGCTGATCTCAAACTTTTGCGAAGTAGAAGAGTAAAACCTTAACCCACAAAATCAGTAGTTTTTCTCCATGCCAACAATAAGAACAAGGCTGAAATAGGGAAAGGAACTCCTTTTGTAATAGCCTCAAGAAATAAAATTCCTAGGAATTTAACCAAAGAGGTGATGGATTCCTATGGTGAAAATTTTGAAGACATAAAAAAGGAAGTGTAAAAACCTCCCATGCTCCTAGATTGGAATGATTAATGTCATGAAAATGTCAATACTGCTATATTGGCAAATCTACTCAATCTCAGAGTTGTTTTGTTTTGCACTTCCTTTATGGTCAGAGATGTTGAATATTTCCTCATGCATTTCTTTTTTATCCTTATATCTGAGTAGTCTCCTCTTACCTTCCTTGCCCATTTAATGATTGGCTTATTACGTTTGGGAAGGGTTAGTTTCTTGAGTTCCTTGTACGCATTGGATATTAGGCTTTTTCTCTGTTGCTGGTAAAGATGTGTTCCATAGCTGTTGACTGTCTTTCTATGTCCTTAGTTGTGCAGAAACTTTTTATTTTAATGTAGTCCCATTTGTTGTCTACCTATTTTGCCTCTAGAACTCTAACAAGATTCTACCTATACCTATAAGTTATAATGCTTCTCCTATTCTCTCTTGTAGTAGTTCTAAAGTTTTGGGTCTGATGTTGAAGTCTTTGGTTTGCTTTTAATTGATATTTGTCCATGGTGATAAACAGGGATCCACTTTTAATTTCTGCATATGATGCCCAGTTTTCCCACCACCAATTATTGAAGAGGCTATTTTTTCCACTGCTTATTTTTGGATCTCTTACAAAATGTTGCATAACTGTATGTGTATGGGTTTATTTCTGAGTCTTTTAACCTATTCCATTGATGTTTGTGTCTATTTTTGTGATAATACCAAGATATTTTTACTACTATGGTTCTGTGGTAGAGTCTGCACTGCTTTTTTAAAAATTTTTTTTTGCCTAAGATTGCCTTTGCTATTTCAGATCTTTTGTTGTTCCATAATAATTTTTAAATTCATTTCTCTTGGTAAAAAATATTTGAATTTTTATATTACTTTTAGCACTATAGCCACTTTTTGCAATATTGATCCTATTTGTTCATAGACATGAACATGAATGGTCTTTCAATTTCCTGGTGATCTTTTTTATTTTTTTCTTCAGATTTTTATAGTTTTCACTTAAAAAACTTTTATGTTTATGGTTATGTTAATTCTTAGGTTTTTTTTCCCCCTGAGGGCATTGCAAATGGAGTTGTTTTCATGATTTCTCTTTATGCTTTTACATTGTTGACACACAGACAGGCTGCTGATTGGGTGGGGGTTATTTTTATATACTCCTGACTTGCCAAAGTGGGTACTTAGCTCTAGGAACTTGAGGATGGAGTACTTTGATGTTCTTTCTCCCAAATACTCCATCATAGGATTTTTTTCAAAATTTCTGATTAAGCTAACATTTAACCAGGCACGGTGGCCAATGCCTATAATCTTAGCTACTCAGGAGGCTGAGAAATGTGGTTCAAAGCCAGCACTGGCACTAAAGACCTTTACATTCTTATCTTCTATTAACCCACCAGAAAAGTGGAAGTGTTGCTGTGGCTCAAGAGGTAGGCCAGTAGCCTTGAGCTGAAGAGCTCCGGGACAGCACATAAGCCTAGAGTTCAAGCCGCATGACTGTCCAAAACAAATATTACCATTTAATTTTAAGTTGAAAATAATAATCACTAAGGAAATTATATTTATTTTGTTTTGTTTCATTGTCAGGATAATGTATAGAGGGGTTACATTTACTTTCATTAGGTAGTAGGTACATTACTTGCACACTGATACCTCTTCTCATGTATTTGTTCCCATTTCCCTCCCCCCACCTCCTCCTAATCATCTTGTTTCCCCCTTCCCTTCTCTATTTTAAATGAATAAATAAATGTATATACAGTATTCAAGTTAACAAAGTCAGATACAGTAATAACATGAGATTAACCATAAGGGCAGAAAAAGAGAAGAGAAATAACATAGTACATTAAGAAAAACAATCACACAAGAAGATTATTCATCAGCACATTTTAATTTTTTTGTCATTTATAATATGTGTCATAGCCTGTATCTGTCTTCTTTATGTAGTCACATATTAATAATGAAATATATCATATATAAACCAAGCATAGTCATATATTAAGAATGAAATATATTCATAACACAAATATAACACATATTGTATAATATGTTATATTATGGTACATAATATATGCTATTGTGTGCTGTTCTATTTTATTGTCTAGTTGAACTTGAGGGAAACAATTACAGGTATCAGGTGATTTCAGACCTAGAACCATGGTAATTTGTGCAGTTATTCCCCAATGATCAAAGTGTTTATTCAGCCCACAATAATATTCATTTGGAGGAGGGTATTTCAAATTGAAATTGCACTAAAAGTATATCTATGACCTCAGCTTCAGAGCAATAAGTGTTTGATAAATTCTAATCTTCTGAAACATATTGGTCATTTAAGATTATCTCGCCTGACATATAAGAAAACCAATATAAGACAACAGGCTTTCAATTCAAAGAAATTAATAGTGACATATTTTGTACCCTGGATTTCTTTCCTTTATAATTAAATATTTCAATCCTGAATGTTTCATAGGTCTACACAGAGCATTTTTATGCTGTACTGAATACAACACATAATATTAAAAGCAAACAATATATACACTGTGAGAAATTTTGGGAACACTAGTAAGGAAAAGCAAAGCAAACTGTCAGACATTTCAGTAATTGAATTTCTGGGAGAACTGTTTCGGTTTGTCAGCTCTGACTTCACTGTCTGAAGAGAAAATAACACTGGAATTCATCTGAGCTAACACTAGGGGTATTTTGATAATGGCAAGGCAAGAACACTAAGTGCTTTCTCAGAAGCTCTTTGCTCTAGGTGAGTACCATTTCAGTGTGTATAAGTTCATTTTAGACTTGGTTCTCTATTATCAGATGCTGAGTTCTGAGATGAACTAATGTCCTGTAAAATGGTAGAACATAAACTTTGCTTCCGGTATGGGGATGTGATGCATGCCCTCATCTCTTAAAATGCCCAATATCCCCGATGTCAATTACTTCATAAGTGCAATTCATCTTTTACTGCTTCCGTAGTTGGATTGCTTGTAAAATGTTTAGTGGTTAATTATCCTGGAAGGAAGTCCAACTTATGAGAAAACAGGTAGAAGAAAAAAAATTGCCATAACATTAATGACTTGGTCTCCCCCTTATTACTGCATTGCTTTCAAAATTTGATTTGAGTATCATTCAGACGTTTCCATGACTAGTTTCATAAAATTTGCCCTCTCGGTTTCCCTTTGGACCATGCATTTTTTTTTCAAAACAATGATTCACAACATTTCTAAAACATTCAGATATGGTAACACTAAGAACATATAATATGATTATATATATGCATACGTACGTATATATTTTATATATTTATTTATTTTATTGTAATGTATACAGGGGTTACAGTTATATTCACCAGATAGTAGGTGCATTACTTCTCACATATTGATACTCTACATGGAGTTTATATAATATATGTATATAGGTACATGTGTATATAAACTACATATAGTGTATATATACATGTATACATTTACATGTATAGATCAAGGCATATCTATTTATATGTATAAATCTTAAAACTTTTTGGCAGTGAGAACTGAAATAACAAACACAAACACTTGTCTGCAAGTAAAATCAATGCTTGGTGGTCCATAGAAATAGATCAGTCATAATTCCCATCATCCAATAAGAGAAAAAACAATAAAAGGCAAAAATTAAATACACAGAAACCATTTTTAATGATTTGTAGAACAAGTAGGTAATGCAAAAATTAAATATATAAAAAACATTTTTAAAACTTTGTTGGTCAGTTAGAATATTATTAAATAATACATTGTCACAAAACTAGTGGCTTAAGATAAAATAAGTGTATTAGAAAAATCTTTAAGTTGATAAAATTCATAGTTTTACCTAGAGAAGAATGACTTTTCTGTATTATATACATCAATAAAATGAAATATTTGGAATTTGTTAGCATAACAACAAATAACTTCTTACATGCATTGTACCTTTGTACTGGCTTGTTAGATGATCCCTTTGTACAACTAAAAGTTAATAAAAATATGATAAAAAGCCATAGAATTATAGTAATTTAAGGTTCAAATTAGTATTTTAAGTGCCCTTTATCTTCTTTATATAGTGAGGAAACTTGTAAAATTTAAGGAATTATTTCAAAAAGGTCAAGCCTATTCATGAGTATGTGCCAGCGATAGTAGCATGATTTTTATAATTTTTGGTTATTTTTTTATGCTAAATCTTATGATTTCTTGTGTGTGTGTGTGATCCTAACAAAATAAACTAGAAAAGGAAACCAACCTACAAGGTCAACGAGATTATTTGGGGTCTTTGTGTATAATTTCATATTCTATAGAATACCATTAAACCTTTTTCTCTGCTTGGATTTGGAGAATATTTCCTTGTTCTGTTTTTAAGTGAAAAGAGTTTTAAGACTTATTACTAGAATCTTTGATGTGGGTTGTTATAACTCCTTGGAGGATTAAAAAATAATAGCTGTCTGGATATATCTCCAGGTCACAGGAAAGTTTAGTGAGTAACTGCTGAGTCTGTTTGTTTGACTATTCAGCCTATTTCCCCAGTGAAAGTCTCAGTTGAGGCTTGTGAGGTTTGTGGAGTACATCCTCTCATACACGAGGGACTGGCTTCTGAGCTAACGGCCATGTGCCTTCAGGTGATTTAGGTATTGGCTCTCTACCTGATGTCCACTTCAGGTTCTTCAAACATAGACTTATTTAAGTGATCCCTCAGGCTGGAGATGTAGCTTTACAGAATACCTCATTTTTTACAACACACTTAACTCAGAAATCATTTGTTGCTCTTTTGTGTAAAATTTAGCTCTTGGATTTATATTGCTTGCCACTGAGGTCTTATTATTTTATCTGCATCTAGTGCTTTTTATTTAGCACGTACTCGGATGTAACACTGACAGGAGGAATGCAGAATCAATCACTCTGCTCCTCCAGCAAAGGAGAATTACACACACACACACACACACACACACACACACACACACACACTTGCATGCATACAATACACTCTTGCCTTTATTTCATGTGAGGGTTTTCAATAAAAATCAGACTCAATGAAAATTTTAATATCTGAATATATAATTCAGTGAAGTTGATTCAAAAATCTATGCTGCGTATCATCAAAAGAGGAGGAAAAAAAAGTGAGGAAAACCCAAACACTTGAGAGGAATGCTTACTCCAAAAATATTGTGTATTTGTTATCAGTGTTTTTTTTTGTTCGTTTGTTTGTTTTTGATTGGTCTTGGGGCTTGAACTCTGGGTTTGGGCATTGTCCCTGAGCTCAAGGCCACCACCCTACCTCTTGAGATTCAGGGCCACTACCAGTTTTCTAGTGGTTACTTGGAGATAAGTGTCTTGTGGACTTTTATGCCCAGGCTGGCCTTGAACCACAATCCTCAGATCTCAGCCTCCTGAGTTGCTAGGATTACAGGTGTGATCCACCATGCCCAGCTGTGTTATCTCTATTCTTAACGCCTGGTGAAAATGAGATCATCACAGTGTAAAAAAGAAGCCCAGTACAATCCCCTTATATGACAAAAATAGTGTAGTTTATAGCCACTGGTACAGAGCATTCCCATTATGAAAACACATACCATTCTCATTTTGTGACTATTATTCAGAAAATGAGTACAAGGCTCATCAGGGTAAAAAACACAACATTGGATTATGGCACCTAACTTTCATAGATGATCTATTTGTTCTGATTTTACCAGTTCTTTTTGGGAAGCAAAAATCAGTCTCCACAACTTATTCCCTAGAATCCTTTGTCACTATCATGAAATAGGGTTGTTTTTAAACTGAGTTATCTGATGAACTGGAGGAAAGAGATTAGACTGTAGAATCAATGTGAAATGTGTTTTAACCTAGTGCAGAGTCTTATTGATTACATAAAGATGAGGAAGTTCATGTCTCAGTGTGATTTGGGTTTGTGTACGTTTAAAGTAGAATTGATCCTACATACTTGCAAAGGAGAAAAACAAGCCACAGGTGGGCATTCAATAACTCTATCAGTATTACTGATACATAACTGGTTGTTATAATTGTTAGTTTCTTGATTTAAATAATCTGAACTATACTATTTCTTTTTTTGTATATTTTATTGTAATTAACAGAAACATTACATTATATTCACCAGATAGAAGGTGAATTACTTCACAATCATTGATACCCTTTCTCATGTTTTGGTCTCCATTTCCCTCCCTACTATTTCTTATATTCTGCTTAAAATCTGTAAGACAAATTTTGCAACAATATGAATTATTTCTAATATATATTTTAGACAGCTATCTATATATTTACATAAATGGATGTGTACATACACATGAATGTATTCAAGGCACCTGTGAAATTGGTACATGACTGATGAGCCATGAATCTGGGATGTTTGAAGTGTCAGAAAATGTGTACACTGACATTAATAGCGGTTTAATCAATTGGGAAGTGGTGCTGTGTAGAAGGTGGAGACTAACTGGAATATATTGATCATGGGGACATAACCTTAGAAGGTGTATTTCCACTGAATTAAAGATTGCCTATCTCTGCTCTCTGGCTGCCAGGAAGCACAGGTGTAGTGTCCTATTGGTATTCTGACTCTGTTTAAGATTCCCCACTTCCTCTTGACCCACTGGGCCTTTGACTTAAAATCTGAAAATATGAGCCAAAACAATGCTGTATTGTTTGTAATTATTTTCTTAAGTATGTGTCAGAGCCACAGAAAGCTAACCACACACTTAGAGGACTCTGCTTCATATTCAAAATATCACCTCGATTTAAATTATATTTTAAGATTCCATTGGTTCTAAATATAGTTTTATTTCTGTGATTCCTTTAAGCCTACTGCAAATTATTTCCATAATATTTATCCTATAAAAGTTTTTTATAAATAGTCTAAGCATTATTTAGTATTAAAAAGGGTTTAAAAAGCATATATATTATGCCAGATATTTTATGTGAAAAATTTGAGCATCTGTTTCTTTATCTGTGGGGTTCTTGAAATCTACATCCTGCAGATATTGAAGACATATTATTTTTAATAAATATATTTTTACAAAATATATTCATATTTTTAAAAATGAGTTAAAGAACCCAATAAACCTCCCACATGTACAAAAGAAGAAAGAACAGGATTCTCCTTATTATATTTTGTTGCAACATTCATAAAAAATTTGTAGATCCTATAAATTTTACTATGTATTATTCATATCCAAAGAATGGACAGGAAAATGATAGACAACTTACAGTCACTCAGATCAAAGCAACAAACATATTATGGGTCAGGGCACTTACTTTAATCAAGGTTTTACAGGGCCTGAATTCTGAATAATTTTATGTATTTTCTAAATGAAAGAGTACATTATTGCAAATAATGTATCATCATTGCATAAGGCCCTAGGGATTTTATACTTTTAGTGGCTTTACTTATGATCTCTCTCCACTATTAGAATGTTACTTTTAATAATATTTCTCACTGTACATTATGTCCAGTTCCCGTTTATACTAGTTAATATACACATTGTTCCAATTATCCTACAGACACCTGTCCCATCTAATACTGAATGGTAATACTGTATGTCTCCATTCAAATGTGAGTCACTTACTTTCCACGCTATCATCGTGAAAATGTTCTCATCTTTCTTCCAAGCCTATCATCAAACTGTATTTCACTCATCTATAGAAATCCTACTCATTATTACTGGCACTGAAGCCAAGTAACAATTGCCTAAGATCTTTCATGAGACTTCATTTTTACAGAATAATTTTCTAGAAATGCAAGGACATATATGTGCAGAAATACAGCTCAGCAAAAGAGCTCAGGTACAATTCCTAGGGCCCTGAGTTCATGCCCCATATCAACAAAGAGAGAAAGAAAGAAAAATATAGAGGGGACAAAAAAGTTCTGACAAGAAACAATCCTACCATTCCTATAATTGATGTCATCAGAAATTATGAGTGGATAGAGTTAGGATTTGAGAATACAGACATTAAAGGCCAGAATCATCCTGTAGGTCATGTTAAAACCATCAACCATTTTCCAGTGGATGAAAGAAAACTATTATCAGACATATAACTTAATAAGGGTAAATATATTATTTGTCATTTAGAACTCTCATATCAGGATATAATGTAGATAGGAATAGAATGGAGACAATATCCCTAGTGTTGGTTTACTATACTTGAATGAGTAGAAAATTAGGAAAGAAGGAAGTTATAAAAATGTTTTATAGAGACATTTGATGGAGTTTATAAATTTATTAGAAATATGAAATAAAGAAGTGTAGAAAATTGAGTCTAAATTATGTTTATCAGCATGATTCCAACAAAAGCTAAACAATTTGGATGAATTATGAAGTTTATTAGTAAATAATATATTTTATTTTGTAGAATTCACACCAATTTTCTCAAATTTTTTAAATAGTTCACTAAATATTTGCAGGTGCATCTCAGTTTGTTTATTTTCAGATCCCAAACAGATACATGCATTTCTAATCCTCTTCTAGCTAGAGTATATTTCTGTGAGATAAAAATATTTCTTCTCATGGGGCTGAGAGTTTGGCCTAGTGGTTAAAGTGATTGCCTAGCATGCATGAAGACCCAGGTTCGATTCCTCGGTACCACATACATAGAAAAAAGCTGGAAGTGGTGCTGAGGCTCAAGTGGTAGAGCTCTAGCCTTGAGAAAACCCAAGGACAGTGCTCAGGCCCTGAGCTCAAGCCAGGACTGGCAAAAAAAAAAAATCTTCTCAATCATTCACTAAATGTCTATGAAACTACTTTGAGACTCCGGAATCCCCATGCTAGTTCATGTCAAAGAGTTTAAACTTGAACCTATTTTTCTTTGTAGAAATGAGGAAACTATTATTCAAGAACTAATACTGCTGGGCATGTGTCTCATGCCTGTAATCCTAGCTACTGAGGAGGCTGAGATCTGAGGTTCAAGGTTCAAAGCCAGCTCTGGCACAATAGGACCTGAAACTCTCATCTCCAATTAACCTCAAGAAAACGGGAAGTGGGGTTTGGCTCAAGGGTAGGGTTGTAACCTTGAGCTGAAATGCTCAGTGACAACACCCAGGCTGAATTCAACTTCAATCACCCACAAAACAATAAAATATAAAAAAGAAGTAATACCAAGCACAAAGTCTCCCCTATCAAATCTAAATTAGTAAAAATTTCGACTGTTTGTGAAGCTAACTCATTAAAATGGTTATCTGGCTGAATCAGATCTCTGCAGAAATTTCTTCAGAAATGACTTCATTGAATCAATTTTAATGTTATGTCCTGATCTTTTTATTAAGGTTAGATTCAATAAGTGTACTTTAAAGCATGATTTAAGCATTGCTTATCAGATACTTTTGAAATATAATCTATTACCCTGTTCATTGTCATACATAGAAAGACTGAGGGTAAAGAATAATTTTAGAATTTCCTATTGAAATATATACATGTTCTTAAGAACAGTCTTAGTGTTTTGATTCTAGCTTAGAAAGTGTACCACTGAAAATGATTTGTCTAGATTGTTCAATTGGATTTTCCAGATTTTGTGATGAAAGCAATCACATTTACACTGTTTGACTTAGAAAAAGTGCTAAGCTATACATTGCTTGCATTGTATAATTAGTATTTCTGACTTAAAAATAATTCAAAAATACCTTTTACATTTATAGAAAAACATAAATAATAAAAGTCAACAAATTAATTTAAAAAATTAAATAACCTTTGATTTGTTTATAAGTGATCATACATAAATGTTTCAATATTTCCTTCCTCTAGGTTAGGAATTTTGGAGAAAATATTTTGAAGAATTAGTTGGGTGAGATTCTATTTTCAGTGTCTCATGATTGTAACAATAGCTATCTCTTCTTAAGATTTTACTTCATTACTGGTTTAAATGCAGTAACAGAAGAATATATCTTCTTGAAAAATAAATGAATGGTGATATCATAGGTTTAATATCACTTATGTAACCATATAGTTTAACTTACTTGTCCCTCCTTACACAACTTAAATATTTTTGCTTCTTTTTATTTTCTATTTTATTTATAATTCAAACCCTTTCATTTAGTATCTCTATGACATACAGAAGGAGCATTCCAGAGTCATGAATATAAAAGTTCCAAGCAAAAATATTGAGACTAAGAATCAAAATGAGAACACTAACCTAAAATAATAATCTATTTATGAACTAAAGGGTTAGTCCTGTTACAATCTCTTCCTGATCAATGACAGAACCTTCATCTAGCCTCTTATCTAAAAGGTGGTGTGTTTACTAAAAGGGAGAAAGAGAGGAGAGGGACAGAGAGAGAGAGAGAGAGAGAGAGAGAGAGAGAGAGAGAGAGAGAGAGAGAGAGAGAGAGAGAGAGAGAGAGAGACAGACAGACAGACAGACAGAGACAGAGACAGAGACACAGAGAGAGAGAGAGAGAGAGAGAGAGAGAGAGAGAGAGAGAGAGAGCAAATGTCATCCTATAAAGAAAATAATCCTATTAAATCCACATTTTACTGACATTGTTTATCTTTAATTATTCCATACAGACCCTACTTCTTAGTGCCATTTCATTGGAGCTAAGGGTATCTAATCTAACAAGTTAAGGGTATCAAATTTACTTCATAACAAGAGATAAGATGAAGAAACATAGTAAACATAACATAATGCTGGTATGAGATTCATGCCACTTTGTGCTTACAGATACTTTTACTAATAAGTACATCACTAAATAAACAGTACTGCCTCTAAAGAGACCAAATCAAAACGTTTTTCTTTTCTATGTTTCAATTCTGGATTTGAATTTTTATTAGTAATATCATTTTAATGACAAAAATTCTACGTGGGGGCTTATTATTAATATAAAAACTAAGTTAAACTTATTTCAAAATACTGTGCTGCTTTTGATGAAAAGTCTGTATTTTCAATAAAGCCCAATAAAACTTTTTGATATTACTCATTATTTTCAATTGTACTTTACTTATTTGTTTTGATGGTACTAATGTTTGAGTTTGGAGCATCGTGCTTGAATCATAATCCAGGATTTCATTTTACCTTATAAAATTTTCCATTTTCTTGACTGGGATTAGATCTTGCTGACTTTTTGCAGAGTGGTGTGGATCTATCATTCTGATTATTGTCCTCAGAGTAGTTAGGATTATAATTTTGAGCAACACCAAAAAATCATTTAAATAGTCCAGTGTCAGATATCTTTATCAAAATAATTTCCTTCAATAAATTATCTTTATGAAAACTTCAAATTATAAGATTGTTGATCATTTTTTTACAAAAACATTCACAAACTGTTGCCATTATAAATTTCTTTGGAATGATTATTTCCCATCAGTTACATTTTGTGTAGATTAAAATGCTGTAATTCAACTATTGACAACTTAATATTTTTCCTATTTTATAATTTGATCACTTTACGTTTGATTTTCTCAATTGTAGTATACCTAGTTTCACCTAATTTTAAACTTGCACACTTCAGTGTTGTTAAAATTATATATTTCAGTTAGTTTTTTTGTGAAACTTATTTATTTGTTCATTTATTTCTGTCTTTCTAGTGCTTCAAATCATGATCTTGGCACTGTCCCTGACCATTTTGACTCAAACTAGCAATCCTACCACTCTGAGCTACAGCTTCACTTCTTGCTTTTGGTGGTAAGTTGGTGGTTAGTAAGGGCTGGTTTGGAACCATGATACTGAGATCCAGTTTCCTGAGTATTTATGGGTACAGGTGTGAGCCACCAGTGCCTAGCTCTGTAGGATCTATTAATAACCATCATTTTCCAGCAGAGGACAGTTGTTTTAATTTAACAGAAGTTAAATGGTTAAGATGAATAATAATCATACAAAATTGTCTATTTAAATAAAAGGGACTGTGTAACCATTTACGGCCAAGGGTTTGGAAGACAGTTTGTATGGATTTAGAAAAGAGAATCTTAATGATAAAATGTGGAACCAGACCAAGTAGATATTACAGAAGTACAAAGTGAAAGAGTCTGACCTAAGCTGATGCATCATGTGCACATGGTTCCTCCTAGTGCCAAATTATTTAAAGAAAGAATAACAACCAAGAACAGTTCAGCAGGATGTGACATGTGTTATAAGAAATGCACATAAAAGCCGGGAATGAGGGCCGGGAGTTTAGGTTAGTGGTAGAGTGCTTGTCTAGCATGCATGGATACCTGGGTTCGATTCCTTGGTACAACATACATAGAAAAAAGCCAGAAGTGGTACTGAGGCTCAACTGGTAGAGCTCTAGCCTTGAGAAAACCCAAAGACAGCGCTCAAGCCCTGAGCTCAAGTCCAGGACTGGAAAAAAAAAAAAAGCCCGGCATGGTGGCTCAGTCCTGAGACTCTTCTCTCCCATTAACAGCTGGAAAACTGGAAATTTGGCTTGGCTCAAAAGTAGGCTGGTAGCCATGAGCTACAGAGCTCAGGGACAACCCCCAGGCCCAGGCGTGGGGTGGTAGCCTTAAGCTGAAGAGTTCAGGAACAGCGCCCAGACTGAGCTCAACCTCCACGATACACACACACACACACACACACACACACACACACACACACACACACCACAAAAGAAAGGAAAAGAATAAAGTGCACATAAAGAAAATTATTTTATTATTAAAATATATATTATTCCCAAAGATATCTAAACTTATCCAGTGTACCAGTGACAAATAAGAGTCTGGGCAGGAAGTCACATTGCACTTAAAGCTGAAAATTCATAATCATGAACAATCTCCATCAAAGGGAGACAATCTAGTCTAATTAAATTAGGACACTGAATGTTCATTTTTATACCCTTTAGCTTCTAACTCATTTTTTACTCATTATAACTATATTATTGATCCATTAAAATTTTTGTTAGATCTGTTTTCCAAAAGTTTCAAGGAATATGTTGGGGGACTGATAATGTGAAAAATGTTATTACTGTTGATAAATTTATAACTCTCTGTTAGTTTGCAAAAAAATGTGCTCTTATGGACTTCATTTCTAAATCACAAGCATAAAACATAAGCTTTATTTTAAAAATTAATGTATCTCTATGTATATTTTTTCTTATATATTCTTATAAGTCTATTATCAGTGGATTGAAAAGATACTTTCTCAAATATCAATAAAAGTGTCTTGATCCACAGAACAACAATTTATGACCTACCAGACATTTCTATGAGCATGATATTTTTAGGCTTGTACAAATTGATTCCCTTTCCTTGTCTGAAACTATCTTTCAGGGTTGGAGTCTGGTGACTGTAAGACCCTCAGATCTTAGCATCCTGAGAAGCTAAGATTATGGTGTGAGCCACTGAGTCCTGAAGAATAATCCATTTTTTTTAACTGCAGTAAAGATATACTTTTATGTGGAAACTTCATTTTGTTTTTGATAATTTTTTCAGAGCAATTTTGAGATTATTCTGATTATAAATAATTCTTTTCATGCCAAGTAATATTCCATGATTTGTATGTAAAAAGGTACTAGTGGTGACCTACTTTTCCTTTAAAGTCACTTTGTGTATTTCCAGGAGAGATTAAGCTTTTTTTTAGTGTTTAGCCAGTTGATGTTTTTAAGGGACTAATTTATCTCTAAAACAGCTATATGGTGTTAAATATTAGGTGTGAATTTGCACACTTAATTAATATTGAATGTCTAAGTCACCTTTGATGGGCTAATATTCTCAGAAGTTGCCATGATTTGGCATATTAACGTGAAAATACCCATACTAGCTAATTATGATTTTTAAATGTCATAGAGTGGAAAATCAGTATGACAACATGCACTTTGTTATATATAACAAAAATTGTCATTTGCCTTTTTTTTGCAATTTTTTTATTGTAATTAGTAAAAGGGTTACATGATATTTGCCAGATAGAAGGTGCATTAATTCACATACATTGATACCCTTTCACATGTCTTGGTACCCATTTCCCCCCCCCCCCCACACCCCACCCGTCTTGGTTTTCCCCCCTTCCCTATCAAATTTCAAATAACCAAATACAAATAAATTCAATATATCAGATAACAAAGTGAGATACTATACCAATATGAGATAACCAAGGGACAGCAAAGGAGATGAGAGACAACATAGTACATTACAGACAACAATCATTCGTTATATGGCTTTTGTTTCAATATCCTGGAGGTCCTTTCATTTAGCTTCACATTATATGGCCTTATGTATCAAGATTTTGCTCTATTGCAGATCTCTGTTAGTAGAGCCCAAGGTTTCTACTGATTATGACGAATGAGGGAAACCATTGAGCCTCTTTTTGTGAGAGAGAGCTAGGCAGCGTCCCTATTGTCTCAGTGCCATCTTCCTCCTTCACCGTCATTTGCCTTTTTTTTTAGAGGCATACAAACTTTAAAAATAAGAAAATAAATTTATAAAACAAAAGCATTGATCTGGGCACCACTGGCTCATGCCTATAATCCCAGTCCCTCAGGAGGTTGAGAAGGGAGAATTACAGTTTAAAGCCAAAACTGAGGATCATAGTTCCAAGCAGGAAAGTCTGTGAGAATCTTACGAACTTCATGAAGCACCAAAAAGCAAGAAATTAACGTGTGTTTTAATAGGTAGAGTGCTCAAGCATAAAATTTCAGGAATAATGCCTACGCCTGGAGTTCCATCCCTGAACTGAAAAAAGAAAAAAAAGGATTACCATATATGAATTGAGATACGTTTAATATATTCATTTTATGTTATTTTAATTTAAAAACTGAGTACTCAGTTGATAAAATTAGAAAGTCAGAAAATAGTGAATCAGGTAGGCATGAGGTTAAATCATAAGGAGCAGGAAGTGAATGCTGCTTTTATATTTTTTAGATTAGGAGAATCAAAGATGACTCAGAGAACTACATTTTCCTTATGTTAGAACGGTTTTACCTGTAGCTATTTTAAACAAAAAAGATGAGTGTGAATTGGGTCATAAGAGTTAAATGATTGTAACTTTGGGAGTGTTTTCAGGTGTTTCTCATGAATTATTTTTAAAATCGTACTTGGAAGTCTGAGGACTTTGCTCAATTTTATATTAATTTCTAAACACCCTGTGTTTGATCAATTACTCTTATTGATCAGGTTATCTATTATCTTAGAGACATTCAATAATTCCTTCAAGAGGGGAAACACTAGAATAGAAAGCCATGGAAGTATCAACTCTGTAAATCCAGTTTAAACAACTAAAATATGACTGTCCCCAGGGATGCACTTGAAGAGTTGTTGCAAGTCACGGTCAGCTATGTCCTTTACCCTCCATCTTTCCACAATCAGTGAATGTTCCCCTGTGCACACACTGCTGGAGGGATTAACTCAAGTGTACTAATTATTTCATAAGGAAATTATAGCTGTGTCTATCAGCATTTCAATAATAAATATGCCCTCACTAGCTTGTCCACACATGGAGAATGCCTTCTATAGTCTGTCACCTCAGAGACTCAGTGATACACCACATGTTCCCCTGAGACCTGTGTCCAGAATCCTGCTTCATAAAAACTCCTTCAGCCTCTCTCTGAGGCTTTTCTTCCACTAATCTTATCAGTCAAAGTTACATATCTGTTCTATATCTGTTTATTATGTATTTGCAACATACATAATAAATCAACATTTTATCACTCCCAAACTTAAAAAAAACCTTGCTTAACACACCAACTAATTGAAATCAATTAGTCAAGCAAACTCAAATGCCATCTCCTCAAGGATAATTAGAAGATTTATTTATGTATTTATTAGTGCCAATCCTGACCTTGAGCACAGAGCCTGAGCACTATTCTTAGGTTTTCTCAAGGCTAGAGCTGTACCACTTGAGCCACAGCCACACTCCCTGCTTTTTCTGCCTACATGTGGTATCAAGGAAATGAAGGTGGGTCTTGATGCATGCTAGGCAAGCATTCTACTACTAGGCCAAACTCCTGGCCCCTGAGCAGCACTTTAGCAAACACATTTCTTCTTCTTCTTTTAAATTTTATTTTATTATCAGAGTGATGTATAAGGGGATTCCAGTTACACTCGTAAGGTAGTGAGTATATTACTTCTTGAACATTGTTATCCCCTTCCCATGTTTTTGTTCTACTTTTTCTCCCCTCACCCCTTCTGAATTTGTATAATACATTTCCAACATGTTGTTCTGTGAATATTACCTTGGTTCATCCTTTGTCCTTTGTCTCATCATCGTGTTTTCCCCCTTCCCTTCCACAATCAAATAAATGGATAAATGCCTATACATCAGGTTACATTTCTTCTCAAAATAAACATATACAATGTATCTATCTTCTAACACAGAAATGTCAACTTTTCTTGTGAATCACTGGGAAGGCTCTTAAAATTATGTTTTCCAACACAGTAGCAGATTTTTATCTTGATCTTCCTTTTATTTTGACTTCATATGCATCGACAACTCTCCATGGTGACCCTTGTTTTCTAAAAGAGATTCTATTTGTATTGTAGTTGTGGTATACAAGTCTCTTGACCTAGCTACAGACCTCTTAAAACTACAGAAAGTAGTTTGGTAATCTTAGTCCCTTTTCCAGGCCACATTCCTTTCTGACTAATGAGAGAGAGCACATTACAGATTGTGAGAGGAAAACAATTAGAAATCGATTCATAATGCCTTCCGTATGATAACAACACAGTCATAGTCAAAAGTTCCTTTTGCAGGGTTCTGGAAGTCGCGTCAGTAATGCTAGCTACTCAGGAGTTTGAGAATCAAGGATCTGTGTTGGAGCCAGCGTGGGCAGGAGCCTTTGTGAGGCAGTGTTGACCAAGTGCTAGATGGCTAGCCTTTAGCAAAAGAAGCTCAGGGGCAGTGCCTCCACCCTAAATTCAAGCTTTTTTTTTTTTTTTTTTTTTTTTTTTGCCAGTCTTGGAATTGAGCTCAGGGCCTGAGCAATGTCCATGGACTTTCTCAAGGCTAGAGCTCTACCACTTGAGCCTCAGCACCACTTCCGGCTTTTTTCTATGTATGTGGTACCAAGGAATCGAACCCGGGTCTTCATGCATGCTAGGCAAGCACTTTAACCACTAGGCCAAACTCCTGGCCCAAATTCAAGCATTTTTAGGTTAAAATATTGTTATTATAAAGGTGATGTACAGAGGGGTTACAGTTACATAACTCTCAGGTAGAGTACATTACTTTTGGGACAGTGTCACTTGTTTACTTCCATACTAAAACAAAAGCCCTAATATTATAGCAGCTTTTACAGTGACAACTTTGTTCAAGAACTCACTACTCTTTATTTTTTAATCTTACCCACCTCAACTTCTAGTAGCAAACCAAATTCTTTCAAGTTTCAGCATTAAACAATTTTCTTCCTTTTCCTTCTGAATTTTCAAGACAATAAAATGAGTGCAGTGTTATTTACGCAGTGAAGAAAGAAACATAATGTTGAGCTGCACCCTGAAGACATTGCTTTTTGTGTTATAATGCTTTTTATCCACAGATGTTAGCTGAAAACTTATATAATGGTGTTTCTTGTAAGTCTACCAGAAACAAAACAAAAAAAAAACAACATTTTAAAAGTAGAATAGATGTAATTGTATGTTATAAATGAGGCTGGTGGAATTGTACTAGAATCCCATAGGGAATAATTATCAGCGGCACCTGCAGAGGGTTTTATAAACAGCTGCACAATTTGATTTTTGAGTAAGAAAAATAGAGAAAATAAGTTAAAGATTGGTATTAAGAATAGAGAAGTTGAGAAAGGGAATCTAGACTGAGAGTAAAGAAATTTAATTAGTGATAATAAGATGAGATATAGCAACAAATATGGTTTTTAAAATTATTACAGCAAAGCTCAATTATGGAAAAGGGATAAAAATATATTTCATACCCTAAATATGAATGTCATAGAAACAATGTGTCTAAATTGTTTAGTTTATCTATAGGCAGTATGCAGCAAGAAAAGGGATATGAACTTTCATAAGAGCTCAAAATTCTTCTAATACTATATCAAACCTTTATCTAATACCTTATCATTTACAAATTATGTGGTCTTTGTATATTTTATTTATATAGCCATTTTTATTAAAATCCTATAAATGCTGTTATCAAAATTTTGCAGAAATCAAAATTTATGTGGTCTTTGAAAGTTACTTGCTTTATTTAAATAACTGTTTTTGAGTTTTGTACATAGTATGTACTAAAAAACAAGATCTATCACTGTCTTCCTTTTCATCAATTTGATAATGCAAGTAAAAAGGGATATCAATGTTTGTGAAGTAATGCACCTTCTATCTGGTGAATACAATGTAACCCTTCAATTAATTACAATAAAAAATATGCTCCCCCCAAAGAACTTCTACAAATTAGTAGGAAAGACAAATACTTCAGGAATAAAATAAGGAAAGGTCAAAAATTTATAAATACAAATAGACACTTTTTCTATGATAGATTATATAAAGCTAACATGAACTTTTAATGATAAAAATCTGCTACTTTTGTGGGAAATGAGTGTTAGATCGCTATGAACCACTGGCCTTATTTTAGTCAAACTGTTGATTTCTTTTATATTTGTTTATGTTTAGGACCTTAGTTAATTAATATTACAGTGCCATTCATTAACAGTGCAACCAGAGCAAATAACACTCAAAACAGGTAGATTATATACTTTATCTGTGAATTTAAAAACACTACTAGAAAATAATTTACTACTCTGCATTAATTTAATTTATGGCACTGTGATCTTGATCTTCACAGCTTCAAAAAATAAGAATTTTTACTTTTCATGGTCTATTTGGCTTATTAATTTTGTTATAGTAACTCCAGGAGACAAGACACCTATTGTTCCCATGACTCTGAAATTTCTTGGTTAGTGGTCAAAGATAGGGAAGATAATTATTTTTACCAGGCAGTCCATCCCTACTTCTTTCGTATTTTTCCTGTTGACATTATTTATGGATCACTTTTCATTCAGAAATGTTATTACAGCATGTTCTGTACATGTGCTTAGTTTTCTTAAAGTTCTAGCTTTATTCCTTTTCCCTAATAGAGATAACAGTCAAATGGTGATGACATTTATGATCATCAACTGCTGAGTATCATTACTAGGTTTAATAGAAACCCATGCGATGAGCCCAAATATATACATTTCCTTATCTGTGAGCGTCTAAGGCACCTAGGCTTTTCTTGTACTGAAAGAGATAGATAACTCCTGTCTTTCCCCTTAAAGAATTGACCTGTATTTTAACCAGTCCCTGGCATGATGGATTAAAGAAAAAATTAGTAATATTCATTTTGTGAAAAATACTATGCATTCATTTTATTTCAGGGGCGAGATGAATCAGAAATTTCCTGGAGCTTAACGTGTTTATAAAGATAGTATAAGAATTGGCTTCTTTATGCAAGATATAAAAGTTACACCTTTAACCCCATATGTAAAAATCAACTCAACATTGATCCAAAGTCAGGAAGGAAAAAGTTCACCTGTATTGAGTCGCCTCATTCTTATTCAATATACTATTAGAATCCTTAGCCAGACCAGTAAGGCAAGACTGAGAATTAGGAGCTTCAAATATGGAAGGTAGAATTCCGGTATAAGCCTTTGGGGAACAATTTTTTTTTTTTTTTTTTTTTTGCCAGTCCTGGATTTGAGCTCAGGGCCTGAGCACTCTCCTTGGACTTTCTCAAGGCTAGCGCTCTACCACTTGAGCAACAGCACCACTTCCGGCTTGTTTCTATGTATATGGTATCGAGGATCGAACCCCGGGCTTTGTGCAAGCACTCTACCACTAGGCCAAACTCCGGGCCCCTTTGGGGAACAATTTATGGTAGAAATTATAGTAGAAATGTATCTATTAGTTAATTAAAAATAAATCTAAGGTTTTGGGAAATACTTATTGGATATGTATCATAATATCCTCTGGCTAGTAAAATAGTATGTACATTTATATTTCAATTAGTAAAATAAGAAATAAAATAAATGACTAAATTAGAGGAATACCAAAAAATACTGTCTTCCTGAATTTAAAGTTCACTTTAAGTGATAAATATTAGAGAAATCTGAAAGTTTTGAAGGATTTCTATTATTAAACAATGCTCACATAAGTGATATCTGTTTGTAACTGCTATATTATTTTATTCATAGTTGATATTTGCATTTTAAAATAATAGCGTTTTGGTATTTCAACAACATTCTACAATGGTTTTACAGAAGTCTGAATGTTCAAATCATTCTTCTTTGTGACAATTGTATGTTATCCTGTCCCATTTCCTCTACACTAATTGGAAACTAATATAATTATACTGTATTATCATTTGGGATTTATGCCATTCTCCCTATCACATTAAGGATAGCTTCTGGTATTTTCCCTCTTTTCTACTAACCATATATGTACTCTTTTTTTTCCCTCTACCTTAATTTATTATTTTACATTGTTAATTGATATTTTTAAATGTTCACCATATTCTGGTCCCTTTAAATTGTCGTCCACTTAGTTCTAGGTCCATGAAGCTGAAAATGTAAAACTCTGTCTTAATACCTAGAAATCAATTGATGATCTATGTTACCTTGATAAATTCTAATTTTGTCTTGTGTAATTACTAAATTTATTCTACCCAGTGAAACCCCATAATAACCTAAAAATTTATTATATCATTAAAGGAGAAAAGGCTACTTCAAAATATAAACTTAATTTCTAACAATGCATATTTGAGAATAGTTGTCTTCAACACTCAGACTTAAAGCCTTTCCCCTTATTTCTTTATTTCATGAAATGCTCATTCAATACCTACAATACTTATTTCAGGGCATTTGTTATTTATTTTCTAATATCCTTAATATTATCTTTCCTTTGCTCACAAAACTGCAAGTTCTCTTCTATGGTGCACACAAGTTCTTCAATTTCCTTTACTAGTTTCCATTTTAATTTATCTGTGCATGTTCAAGTTCAGAGACATTCTTAAGATTTAGGAACATTATATTCTTAGAAATTAGGTATAATTAGAAATAATAACTTGCATTTTTACAGCAAATTCAAATGATTTCTACATAAAATAGGGTATAAATATTAATATGCTTTCTTGTTGCAATTCTCCCATACTGATTCTTTTTCCTAATTGTGCCTCCATTACCTAATCTGATGGTTAACATCTACAAGGAATTGTTAGACAAAAGGTTCTCCTCCATGTGAGAAACATCCTTCAAAATAATTTGAAATACTCTATTTCTAAAGTATAACTTAGAAAGGCTTTTACTTGAAGTTTCAGTTTATTCTCATTTAAAAACTATTTTTTCTGGTACAATTCATGAAGTGGTGAAGTGATGATATTTTGTATTTTACTGTGAGATCAAAATTGTAATGGATTTTAACAGTTTAAAGACATTATAAAGTGAATACATCAAAAGAGAAATTGCTTCTGGGCTGAGTAGACAATTCTCAAAAAAAAAATAACATCAGAAATGTGTTCTATAGGAGTGTTCTTGCAGTTGATCCCATAGATTGAGATGGTTACAAATGTTTTTGAAGAAGAATAAATACTTATTACAAAATGTCTGATACCTTTTGTTTGTATTCTAAAACTGATTAGAAGTACCTACAGTCTCCACGATGTTTATTTCTAGTTGTTTACTAAGATACATATAAGTTTACACTGACAATAAATATGATAATTATCATCAATTTTGTGTGGCATTAAATAAATTTAACCGATGAAGTTAATTAAATGGCATAAAGGTCCAGTTAAATATTCCCATTGATCTCTTTTCATAAACTTCCTCATGAAAGCTGTACTTGTATTTCTTTTTTTTCTGTTTTAACCTAATAATCATGTTTATTGATAGTTAAAATACCAATTCTTCCAAACTTGATGTACAAATTCAATACTGTGTTCCTCCAAATCTTAGCAATATATTTTGTAGATACTGTAAACCTAATTCTCAAACATAGAGAAGAAAAATGCTTGGAAAGATAAGAAAAGAAATTTATTTTTTGGTATTTGCCCCAGGAAAAGGAAAATTTTATGGTTATGTTAAATTTAAATGGAATATTTATTATAGATTTATCATAAATGTAAAAATGTAGAAACAAATTACACATTTATTAGGTTCAAAAGTAACAGAATATTTAATCTAGAATGTGATCTTTTATTTAATTCTAAAGATGAATTGGCTATCAAGCTATGAAGGATGATGGAAGAAACCTGAATCCATATTTCTGGTTGGAAGAAGCCAATTTAAATAGCTGCTTCTGGGTACTCCAAACATATGAGATTCTAGAAAAGATAAACAGTATGATAGTGAAAAATATTATTTATTTTTGAATTTTATTGGGAAGAAAAAGAAGGGCTAATAGGTAGAAGGGAGTGGATTGTGGTATAACAAAACTATGTTGTTGGTTAGTATAATAATAGGCATGATACTTTGAATTTGTCAAAAATAATAGAAATTACATCACCAAGGGTAAAACTTCAAATCCAATCTGCTATTCATGAAGTACTATTCACAACTATGAATGGAGGCATTGGCTACATGGAAGTTTAATATACTTTTAGCTAATTTTTACTAGGACACTAAAACTGCTCTAAAACTAGATTATGCACAGTTGAGAAGAATCTAAATCAGTATAGGTATAACAGGAAATACAGTGAGGATTCCTTTAAAACAGTGGAACTGCCATATGAAATGGTAATCCCATGATTGAGTACAATCAAATAAAATAAAATCAGTAATCCAAATATACAGAAATGGGCAAATGAAGCAAGAAAACATGTTACATGCATATAATATGACACAGGTTTTCTCATTGGGTCACTGGATAGTAATTTATATATTCAAAAGTAAATGTGTGCTATCATGTACTAGTAACTAAAGCAACTAAGATAGGGAGAGTCCATCTCAACTATGTGTCTGGGAATGGTGATTTCATATCTATAGCAGCAGATAGATAAGAAGACTACAATCTGTACACACATACCAGACCTTAGATCAAGAAAAATGATTCACAGAAAGGATTTTCAGATGTGGTTTCACATTAGCACTGAAGGAATTTAAGGACTACCCCAATTAAATAATTTTTTTTAAAGTAGAGGATTTCTGACTTCCTGACCAATCAATTATGGCTTTCTTATTTTTTTGTCAATTAGATGTGCTGTATAAGATATCATTTATTTAAACAGCAGAAGGCAGATCATAGAGATGGATTAAGATTTATTTTTAAGTATATGACTTTCAAAGTTATAGCTTCCTTTTGATCCAAGTTTGTATTTGATTACTTATTTTTTTTCTAGCGCTGACATTTTAGTAATGAATTGGATCCAGGGTGTATGGCTAACACTGTCATCTTTAAATGGACTATTTAGCTCATTGGAGCTTTTATAATAAGTGTGGTTCAGATTACAACTTAATTTTCATCGTTGATTATTCAAAAGTGAATAATTTCACTAGTCATATGTAGGAAAAAAAGACAGGTGGCAACAAAATAATGAATGCTAACAGGGGATTTTAAAAACGAAATCAAGTGGGTGAGGTGGCTCACTCCTGTAATCCTAGCTATTTAGGAGGCTGAGATGGAAGGATTGCAGTTCAAAGCCATCCTGGACACTAAAGAATGTGAGACTCTTATCTACAATTAATCACTAGAAAACAGGAACTGGGGCTGTGGCTCTAGAGGTAGGGCAGAACCTGGAGCTGAATCGCTCAGGGACAGCACTCCAGGCCCAGAGCTCAAGTCTCATGGCGCCTAACCCCAAAAACCCTAAATCACAGGAATTATAAACACTGAAGTACCTGAAGTACTCAAGTGACCTAGTTTAGACTCTCGGATTACTCTATGATTTTTTTTGTTTTTGCCAGTCTTGGGCTTGAGCTCTGGGCCTGAGCACTGTCCTTACACTTTCTCAAGGCTAGAGCTCTACCACTTGAGCCTCAGAACCACTTCCAGCTTTTTTCTATGCATGTGGTTCCGAGGAATCGAACCTGGGTTTTCATGCATGCTAGGCAAGCACTCTACCACTAGGCTAAACTCCTGGCCCCTACTCTATGATTTTAGCTTCTCTTTTCTCTTGTTTTGATGTCAATTAGATACATAATATATACCATATTATCTTCCACTAGGTGTGAAAATAGCAACACAGATTACTGCATATGAAAATTGTTGGTAGATGTTTAAAAAACAGAATATAGCACACTATTTTAATATCCCAGAAGAATCTGAGTGTAGGTCAGCTTTGATAACTAAAGCTGACCTAATCAGAACACATCACATCAATAAATTATTGATAAAAATGTGTAAGACTGTAATTTGTCCTTTATGATCCCTAGAAAGGGGAAAACAACTTGAGTTCAATATCTGCTTGTCACTACAAATGGAAGAAATAGAAGAAACACCATAAAAATCCTTCAAAAGTTACTGGTAGAGATGCAAATATATGTCTCCAAATTTGATTTTTCCTTTTATCATAAGTGAACTCAAATTCCTATTGGAAATACAGGCATTCATTTGGAGTTAGGGAAGTTTTTTGGATGGGGACAGCCACTCATTGTTCTTCCCAGTTCTTCTTGGATGGTTTGGGTAAATTTCACTTGAATTTTGTTCATCAGTAGCAGGAACAGCTGGTTCTCCCTCTGATGAAGACTGCCACCATTTCTTTTCCCATCCCAGCTGATGAGAGTGTGTATTATTTATGATTATTAGATTACATTCATCCCTCAGGTTTTGGGCAGGTATACAAGAAGAAATCAGCACATTAATCTTTTCCTCTCTGAGTTTTCAGTCTACAGACTTACACCTGCCTCTTTCCCATATTTATTAGGTTTATCAGGCAAAAAATAGTATCCACAGAAGAGCTCTTTTCTGTAAAGCAATGTAAAAACAAAGAAAAATGTGAAAGAAAAAAATCTACAGAAATTTCCACAATGTATCTCATGGCTTAATAAACAGAAAAAAACATCATTAGCATTTGATTCTAATTAGCAACATTTATCAATGATTATTTTAGAAGTCAATAAATTCATCACTGTATATATTAGAGATACAATTTTTAAGTTCAAATCAGAAAAATATGCATGGTCAAGTGCAATCATTTTGATATAATAAATAAGAAGTACATTCCTTTGCAACAACATTGAGAAACCATAACAGATATTTCTGAAACTTGGGCAGGGTCTCAGACACAGGACTTTCACAAAGCAAACATATTTTTTAAAAGTTGCAAATCAAATGCACCAATCCTTTTTCAATGGATTCTACAGCTTCAAGTAATTTCCTAGTATTCCATATTTCAGTGTATTATTTTTATTTTTTTCAGGGTATTTTTGTAGCAGCAACATATGCACCCAAGCAACCTGATTTGGAGTTAATATTTAACTACTGATTTTTATCAAGGAATTCTGCTAGATGAATATGTTGGCTTTGTTCATGAAACATAAATAGTTAGATATTATGTTTGTAAGTTAAGGTATATAAAATTATGTCTGGGGGCTGGGAGTTTGGCCTATCGGTAGAGTGCTTGCCTAGCATGCATGAAGACCCAGGTTTGATTCCGCGGTACCACATACATAGAAAAGAAAGCTGGAACTGGTGCTGAGGCTCAAGTGGTAGTGCTCTATCCTTGAGAAAGTCCAAGGACAGTGCTCAGGCCCTGAGACCAAGCCCAGGACTGGCAAAAAAAAAAATTATGTCTGAAAAACCTGTTCCATATTCAGGCTATAGCTTCAATCAATGCCAGTGCCACATTCCTCTATTTACAAGGTCACTAGAAATGAATGAAATATACAAGGGTTAAGGGGAAAGCACTTGGCAGAGGGTATCATTTTCTGTACTAAAGATAGATTTTAAATATATGCCTCATGACACATTACTCACCTGAACACCAGCTGTGAGTGAAAGTTCACTCATTATCTACAACACTCTAGATTAAAAAAATGGCATAAAGAAAAATATTCAATATCTTAAGTCACACTATAATTATATAGAAATAAATGCAGTTTGTTAATATTGATAATAGCCACATTTTTTCCACTAGATAGAACCAAAATTTTAATAAAAATGACCAAGGAAAAAGATATTTTTCATTAGAGTTACATAAAATATATTTAACTGTAAGAAATTATTGTCATTTTTTATTTTGAATGAACTGATCACATATGAACAAACTATGAGGATTTTAAACCACAAGGTTTATTTCATGTATATTTACCTATGATTGTCTATGCATATTTCAATATATATTTACAGCAACATAGTTCCCTATTTCTGTTCAACATATTTATATATCTTTATAAATCTTGAAGTCTATGTATTTTAAGGTCCTTAGACTGATAAAATATTACAAATCTTTGTGTCAAATATTGTCAGCTTTTAAGAAATAAATGTTTTTTAAAGTCATGTAGGTAGCAATTTTGCTCATTGTAAATAATAGTTCCCCATAAAATGTATTATCTATGGACTCAGCTGATCCTGTTATACAGAGATTATTCTGTAACTTACTGTAGTGAAATTTCTATAGATAATTTCAAATGAGCCAAAATGATTGTGTGTTAACAGTGTTTGTCTTATTACAATTTATGCCAAAATTCTAGAAAAAAGTTCATATTAAGACCATAATTAATATAAAACACATTTTTATTTTATAATAAATCATGCAAGTGATCTGAAGTAATTTTAATAAAATTCCTCATTTTACTTTATTGCTAGTCAAAAAACAATCCAGTGTCTATTCTTAAAATTAAATAATTACTTAAGGGTCATCATTACAGGCTTGGAAGATGAAAAAGATAGAAACAGAAGAAATGTATGCAACCAAAATTATAATTGAAGCGTATAATCCAGAGTTGATGGAGACAAGCATGTCATCTTGGACAATATAAATAAAAATCTTTAAACTGAATGAAATTTGGCTGTTGCATAGTTCTAGAGTGTTGGGGTTTTTTAGTCCTCAGTCCCTTCCGACCTGCAGGAGGGATGGGCAGAACACGCCCCTACCAGGAGTAGCAGAGAAAGGAGAGGGCTGACTGACCACCCACACCTAGCCTTCCTGTGCTGGAGGACAATCAGACATGTCAGGGAGACCCTTCAAGGCAGGAACTCAGTTTATTGAGGAAGTCCATTCAGCTACTATAGGGTACAGGAGCCTATTAGCACAAACGTGGGCATGATCGAGGGAGGTACTATCATTGAGGAAGTCTATTCAGCTAACATAGGGTGCATGTGCTGTTGAGAGGGTGGAAGGGTTTGATCCTAGAGGTGGCCTTACAAACCAAAGCCACACCTTCCAACCGGACAGCAGGCACCATCTCAGCCAGGTGCAGTCCCAAGACCAGGGAATGAGCACTGGACCACGAGTTAGGTCTCCTTTTAGGTTTCCATTTCCCTGATTTGACATGCCCCACATCTCCTCCTTTTTGTTTCATTAACAGGTGCTTGCCTTACTCGAGAGTGTGCCTGTCTTAGGTTGTAGGTGATTGTGCTCTTCTCCCTGGCTGCTTTTAGGATCCTATCTTTGGCCTCTATTGATCCAGTTCAGATTATAATGTGGTGGTGGGATGTCCTTTTCTGGTCAGGTCTGCTTGGGGTTGTAAAAGCTTCTTGTACCTGGATGGGCCTGCCCTTCTGGATATTTGGGAATTTCTCTGAGATGATTCCCTGAAGTATATTGCCAATACCATTGACCTCTTTCTCCAGACCCTCCTCAATACCAATTAGCCTTAAATTAGGCTTCCTAATTGTATCTTTGACCTCCTGTAGCATTTTCTCATATTTCCTAATTTGAATTGATTCATTTTCTGTTCTTTTTCTATAACAACTAAATTATCTTCAACCCTGGAAATTCTCTCTTTTGCATTGTCTAACCTGCTATCAAAGCTATCTACTTTATTCTTCATCTCCCTTGCTTCTAATTGCTCATTTTTGATGCCTTGGATCTCTTGTTTTAGATCATGTATGGATTTCTTTAGCTCCTTCATTTCCATTTGAGTGGTTAGCTTAGCAGCTTTATTCTCTTTGGACATTTGTTGGAGTTCAGTCACCTTTTTGTTTGTGGATTCTATGAATTCGTCCATTTTCTTTGAAAATCCTTTATTATGGCCTCCTTTATGGCTTCCCCTTTTTCACGTATCACCTTGTTTATGGTTTCCTCTTGTTTAGCTGTGGCTTCTTCCCTTATCTCTTTCTTTATGTTTTCACATTTTTCATTAATGATGTTTATCAATTGCATTTGTATAGCACTTGGAAGGCCCTCCTCTAGATTTGCCACTGACTGCTCCTTTGCCTGTTTATGTTGGGTGGGAAATGCTATTTTTTGATTTGACATTTTTCTTGAGTTTCTTGTTCTGCCCATGTGAAGATGGGAGCAAGATTAATAGTAAACAAGATTATAATTTTTCAGATATAACCAACCTAGACCTTTTTAGTTGGCTGACAATAGATGTTCGCTCCTTTAGATTGGTAATATCACTCTCTCTCTCTGTTTTTGTACACTTCCATACAAATCTAATATAATCACTGATGACCAATTTATGACCAAAACAATAAGCCCCTCAATCCAATCTCTATTGTATTTAAGTCCCTCTGGACCTAGAGTATAATTGAACACCTAGATACACAGCATTGCTCAACAACCATCAAATGTAGATCCATGCATTATAAGAGTTGAAGGATGAACAGAGGACCAGAGATAGAACAATAATATGAAAGATGACAAGGTAGGTAGGAAAAGAATAATACAGGAGTGTAAGAATATTAAAGTAATGAAGAAAAGGTATCATGTAAGGATAACTGACCTAAGGTGATAGAAAGGTAGAGTATTTGTGTAGAAAATTTAGATGAACTTAAATAAAACTTATCAAAATAAGAAGAGTAATAAGAAGAATATATAGACAAAAGAGGGAGGTAGATATAGGAGATTTCAATGATACAAATTTTGAAATGAAAAAAAGAAACAAAACAGCAACAAAATAAAACAGAACACACACACACACAAAAGTAAACAAAAACAAAAATTAAAAAAAAAAAGAAAAGGTGGGGGGAGATTCCTCACTGTTCTGAGTTCTTACCCAGGAGATACTAGGGTTGAGAACCAGGAGTTTAGAAAGCAGGTGACTGTAACAATGTGGATATCGTTTTTATTCAGACTGTACCTAGAGCTGTCACTGTGTTTCTAGGAACGGCCACAGTGGCAGCAGGATTGCGGGAAAAGACAGGAGAAAAAAGAAAAAAAGAAAAAAAAAGGAATGAATCATAGCATTAGAAAAAAAGGTGTAGGTTAAATGGCAAAAATAAAAATAAGAACATCTAAAAATGCAAATGAAATGGGGTTAAAAAAGGGTATTCAGGTTTTTTTGTTTCATTTTGCTTTTTTTTTTTTTGTGGTGGGGGGCAGGATAGGAAACTTGTGTCTCCACTAAATTCAGGATCTAAACACTTCACAAAGTCTTTTTCTCTTGTGATTTGGCTTTGTGGTTTTTCGGATCAGGTTGCTTGTTTGGTAAAACAAAGCTGAAAGATCTGTGGGCGGCTTTACCAGGTCTGTGGTGGGCACAGGGGAAGGACTTCAGCAGCACTGGGGCCTGATTTCTGGCTAAGGGATTTCTGGGAAAACCTTTGCCAGTAAGAAAGATGGCAATGTCAGCAACACCTCTCAGGCTCCAATTGCTTTGGCCTATCTTTGCCAGCAGTCAAGATGGCGCTGCTCTCAGCTGGAGGGGGAGGGGGCTCCCTCCCAATGCCATTCCAGGAGCAGAAGTGGAACCTTCTCCTCGGAGGTACTCACAAATTGCTGGATTGTCCAGTTCCGTGAAGCTGGCAGGTCCATGCATGGCCGGGTGTTGGCTCTGGGCTCGCTCAGGCTCTGTGTGGCTCTGTCTGCAGCCGGCGGGTCTGCGCTGTGGAGACTGTGCTGTCTCTGCTCTGATTCAGAAGAGGCTTTGTCTCCCCAGCCGCTCCGTGGCGGAGCTCCATGCTCTCTTCTCATGCAGGTATTCTGCCTTTTTTTCATCTCTGCCTGAGTTCTCTGTGGTCCTAAAGTTTACTTAGGATCAATTTCTGGTAGAGGACTGTCTCCTGCACTGCCAGTACAGGAATCTTGGCAAGAGCTCAGTATGTCTCACCCTGAACCGCCGCCATCTTCCCATAATATGAATTTTTATGTCTTTGTTATGCAATGCTCTTTTATTAACAAGAAGTGAATTCATTTTCTCCATTGATTAGTTTTGAAGCTTATGTTATTGAATATGAGGAAAATTATTCCTGTTTGCTTCAGTGATTCATAACTGATAGGCCATTTTCTAACATCAACCTAAACAAATGCATGCTATTGTATAACAGATATGGCTCTTGTAGACAACATATAGTTGTATCTAGCTCTTAGAGCCAGCTGGACAATCTACATATTCTAATTAGAGAACTGAATCAACTGGTAATGAGTGTTACAGTGAAAAGTCAATCTCTGTTTCAAGTGTCCCCATTACCATGTCATAAATTCTTTAATAGGCCCCTGTTGATTATTTTAATATTTCCTTGGCATTTTCAGTATTTCCTCTTCCTTCTGCCACTGTGTTTAGTTTATCTTTCAATTCAAAACTCTGTCTTCCATATTGTCTAGTCTGCTAAAGAGACTTTTCACTTATTTTTTACAACTGTTATTTCGATTCTCTTTAGTGAGAGCTCTTTTTATATCTTGCATTACATGGTTGTCAGCCTCTTTGATGTCTTACACATGTTCACATCTACTCTCTTTGAGCTCATTTAGTTGTTTGAGTTTGTATACATTTCGATGAACAGGAATCTTCCTTCCATTATTTTACATATTTGATGGCCTTTTGTCCTTTTAAGTTTTGCATTTTTTCTCATAAAATATTTTTTCCATTTAGTGGTCTTGTAAATTAACTCAAAGTGAGAAATGGGGGGAATGTTGAAAGGGATGACACTGACCATGGTATATTATATTCACAAACTGTTTGCTGAATGTCTCCTTAAAGATAGTAAATTTGATTAACAATTGCTTTATGTTTCCTTTTATCTTATTATAATATACCAGATGTTTTTTTTTTTTTTTTGCCAGTTCTGGGCTTGAGCTCAGGGCCTGAGCACTGTCCTTGGACTTTCTCAAGGCTAGAGCTCTACCACTTGAGCCTCAGCACCACTTCTGGCTTTTTTTTTTTTACCACTTCTGGCTTTTTTTTCTATGTATGTGGTACTGAGGAATCGAACCTGGGTCTTCATGAATGCTAGGCAAACACTTTAACCACTAGGCCAAACTCCCGGCCAATATACCAGATTTTTGCATGTGGATTCTGCAATTCTCCTTAATTCATTTTATTTATTTATTTATTTTTCTTTTTAAAATCTTTTTTTATTAAAGAATATATTAACATTGATTATTACATCATATTTCAAATGAAATTCATTTTATTTTAAACACTCTTTTGAGCATGTGGAAACTATAAAGTGGATGAAAATGAAAGATGTGGTAACACAGTTCGATAACAGATATATTTAGTCCCTTACTTATGTAAATGTAACCCCTTTCTACATCACCTTTACATTAAACTTAAAACATACACACACACACACACACACACACACACACACACACACACACACACCCCAGAAGGAAAGCACATGTTTATACCATGCTCTTGAACTTCCCAGGCTCTCAAATGAAGCGTTCAATAAATTTCTTCTCAGATGAAAAGGAAAAAAAAAAAGAGATTAAAGATGACTTGGCCTAGCACAGTGGCTCATGCCTGTAATCCTAGCTACTCAGGAGGCTGAGATCTGAGGATCAAGGATCAAAGCCAGCCCAGGCACAAATGGACCTGAGTCTCTTATCTCCAGTAAACCAAGTGGGGCTTGGATCAGGGGTAGGGTGGTGTGGTATTGAGCTGAAGAGCTCAGGGACAGCACCCAGGCTGAGTTCAAGCTCCATGACCCTCTCCCCCCAAAAAAGATGATTTGATGATTTATCAACTAATTAGTTTAAATACAATGTCTAATAGTATGCTGAACAGAAATGAGTTTTGACTTGATGTCCCAAGCCTGTAACCTCAGCATTCCTAAGTTAAGTCATCAAGCAATGTAATTGAGAACAAGTATACAGGACAATTGGGTAAAATTTCATTTAAAAAATGAGTGATAGCTTTCTAACCAAACAATGCAATGGGCATATCTCAGCACTTTCCTGATCCCTCATCCCCTCATTATCTAAGCCAAGATAGACTACATAGTGACAAATCTTTTGCTATTCTCTGAGGTTGTGTTTGATTGGAGTCTTCCTAATCTCCAACTCAATCTCTTTCCTTGAGGATCACTTAATTTTACCTTTAAACTTCTCTTATGATGAACCTATTTTCTGACTTACTAAAACAGTTCACATTAGTAGACATTCAAAATGCTTTGATGATGGTATGTCATTTAATCTTTATACTCTAGTTCTATTATTTGGTCAAATTAATTTTTAGCTTACAGAACTGGGAAGCAGCAAAGTAAGACTACAGTCCAATGCCCTCCTGTTTATAAGCCAAACATCCGTGAGAACATAATAATCAAATAGCAAATCATTTGCAATAATGTTTTGTACAGATACCTTTGCTCCCTTTCTCTATCCCTCTTTTCTTCTCTCCTTCACCCTTTCCCCTTTTTCCCTTCCACTCTGTCCTTTTCTTAACCCTTCCCTTCCCTTCCCCACCTCTTCTCCCTTCCCTCCCCCTTCATCTTCTCTTCTTTCTCCTTCAGGGATTGCTGTATGCTTTACTTCTCCTGGAATTTATCTTTTTGCACCTGAGAGGCACAGAATGCAAAATTAATGCCAAAATATCTGATTCATTCTGAGCATATTAGTCATTTAATGCATAAAAATCCCCAAATAGCACACTATATAATAAAAAAATATTTGATTGTACCCGTGCAAAGAACGCTGTAAAAGGGGAAAAAAAACTCCAAAGGCAGTTCTTCTGTAGATAGAGGATGCCCTTGAAAGAGTTACAGCATAACAATTGCACCATATAATTTTCATTCAAAGACAAGACTGATCTTTCCTACAGGATTTTGATGGGAATTTCAGGAAGTACCAGAAAGAAATAACACATAATAACCAACTTCACTCTAAAAGTACAAGAAATCCAAGGGATATATTATTAAACTTATTTATATAATTCACTTATATAATATCATGTCTGTGAGGCCAAAATGTCATTTGATATGATGCAATCTCTACTCTCATTTTAATGTAAAATATTAACAGATATTTATTTATATTTATTAATATGATACATATATAAACAGAAAGATCCAAAAGTTAACATCACAATTAGAGAGAAATACTAGAAGGTTTTCATTAAAGTCAGGAAGAAGTTCATTTGTGCCATAAATTTCATAACACCCTGGAATACCTTAGGTAACCAATGCAATTCAGTGACTGAATTAACTAAGATTAAACATTATAAATTAAAAAATTATAAATTACTAGTTGAAAATAACATGACTACCTAGAAACCCAAGAAAATCAACTGAAAAATTATTGTGAACATTAAGATTTTGAAATAGCACTAAGGGGGAAAAACAAGATGAGTGGGTGGGGCTGAGGGGAGGGAAATGGGAACCAAAACATAAAAAAGGTATCAATGTTTGTGAAGTAATGCACCTTCTATCTGGCAAATATAATGTAATGCTTCTATTAATTACAATAAAATATATGTAAATTAAAAAATTTAAAAAATGAGTGGTGGATACAAATATTCTTTTTTTTTAATCAGTTTCATTTTAGAAGCTTACAAACTCACAAGTAAATACAATATTATCTATGGGTTTTTATACACAGGTTTTATTTAAGTCAGTTTCCTGGTATTCATTATATACTGAAAATCATTTTAATTAATATTAAGTTGAATTTTCAAAACTTTGTCTCCAATAATCAATATAATCATGTTTCTCTTTATTCTACATCATGTTGATTTGATTCATTCTTTTATTCCTGACATAAACTGCACTGGATCTTGGCCCAATCAGTGTACAATCATTTGAGTGTGCTGCAAAATAGTTCTTGAATTCAGTAATTCAGTTGCTTTTTACACAGATTTTTTTTTCTTTTTAATTTTACTTTTTTGGAGAGGTGATGTACAAAGGGGTTACAGTTACATAAGTAAAGTAATGAGTATATTTTCTTTCCAACAGTGTTACCCCTTCTTCGTTTTTGCCCTCCTTCTTCTCCCTCCACTCAGGACTTGCCTCCCCCACCTGTTGTATGCAGGTTCTAGTATCATTGCTTCATTTGTTCACCCTATGTCTTGAACTCCTGATCCTCTGGTCTCAACTTTCATAGTGCTGAGATAGAGTTCAATTAATGTCTGTCTGTCTGTCTGTCTGATTGTCCTTCCCTCATACACTCCCATTGCTTTTAAACTCCTCCCATCTCCACCCATGAGTTGATAGATTACATTCCCCAACGTCCAGTGTCACCAAATATGCTCCACTGCTGCACGTTTTACACTTTGTCCCCTGATTTTATACCTTCCCCGACCCTCTCACATATGTGCATGTGAATACACTGTATATACACTGTAAAGGATAGACACCAGAAAATGGTTAAAAAATTTTAAAAAAGCCCTTTGTTTACATATTTTGGGCATAAATATTACGTATTTGATCCTATGCACATAGCCATTGCATCCTTGTGTTCCTCTCCGAGTATTCTTCTTTGGTCTCACTTGTGCTTGAATGCCTACAGTCCTGTATAATTTATTGTTTCCCAGTGTATTTTAGATTTAGCTTCTCCACAAGACGTAAAACATGGCTGTTTGTGTTTCAGAACTTGCCTTATGTCCTAATAGTATGCTTTTAAAGTGGCCTAAAAATCTTGTATATTTTTGGTTAAATAGATATATCGAAATAGACCTTTAATCCAAAAATTACATGGACAAAATTAAATATAAGAACATATAAGAAGTAATATGTTTTACAAGGTATGGATAGGAATGATAAAATAAATTCTTCTTTAACATCTGTATTGGAGACAGCTTTCTGCATCACTACATTTCATCTCAAAACATTAAGTTCTGGTTCCCTAGAGAGAGACAATCACAATAAATTATAGTAGTATACAATCCATCTCACATTATAGCTAATAATTTGCCTTCCTAATCATATGACTGGAAAATACATTCTCAGCCTATTTACATCACCTTAACATCCATGATGAAAAATGATAAGAAATGTGATAGATATCAGATAACCTTGCAGATGCAAAGTTCAAAGGTTGTATGATTATACACACAACCACTTCCTACTGGTCTTTACCTTTATAAAAGTTTATTGTGGTATTTTGTTTTTCAAATCCTATTATTTTTTGTTTCATTGCTGCTCCTGAGGCTTGAATGCTGAACCTGTATACTGTCCTTTAATCTTTGTGCTGAAAGTAGTGCTCTAACACTTGAGCTACAGCTCCTCTTTTAGCTTTTCTGCCCTGTGTGGCTTCAAATCACAAACAATCCTCCTGAGCTGCCAGGAGCCACCAGCACCCTTAAGGACTTTAAAAAAATAATGTCAAAAAAGTTTATTGTGTTTCAATTAAAGAAGCACCTTAGAAAAGCTCATGGAGTAAATGTCAGTGTTAGAGAAATCATGTCCATACAGCCCTATCTTCAGATTCCTTTCTCTCAAAACCAAAAAGCAATATCTGGAATAACACAAGGCACTCTTCTATATGAAAATGTCACACATCTGAAAAAATGCAATTGAATTTTCAATTTTTGATTTTTGTTGGTTACTATTTTCATGTAACCAGTATATTTAGAAAACTTGAGTATAATTTATACACTACTCACTGCATTTTCTCCACTTTAAAGTAGAAATCTACTTTAAATTTGATTTATGTCATCTTGTGGCACTGGATAGTATACAGATGAAATTTTACAATTGTCCTACCTTTACACAAAGAATCTTTTCTGTATATTCTTATGCGATATGAACACAGACCTCAAGTGCCAATGTAGCAGGACATATATTTTAGGACCCAAAAATATTGTTTGTTGGATGTATATGATTTTTATATGAATGATACCAACAGGTATTTTTTATGCTGATCAAACCACTTGCAGAGAATTAAAATTTAGGATGAAATTTTTTATTTTTTTCTGAAATTATTTCTGAATAAGCCGTAAGGTATATATCCTCAATTACCATGGAATGTTTCCATTTTCTTTTTATGTAAACTTTTTTTTCTGCAGCAGATTAAATATTATCCCCAGGTATTATTCCTCCAGTGTTTTTTTTTTGTTTTTTTTTTTGATGAGAAACATTTTCCTATTGTACAAAATTTGCAATAAACAGGGAGTAGTATCTTCCATCATACATTCCATTAAAAAATTGAATTTGAAACAGTAAGTCATTTGTATTTTAATGCATGGACCACACACACAACAGACTTTAGGGGAGCAGTGGAGAAATTGATGCTCTCAGATCCTTGGCCTGAATTGTGACAGTCTTTCCCCATCCATCACTCCTCAGACCATCGTGATTACCTTATTCCAGTCTCAATGAGCCAGAGCTCTTATTACTGAGTTAATAAAATTAACTGTAGAGTCATTTCCACTATATCTACCTTGCTTCTGCCATGCAAGATTTCTTTGTAGAGTTTAGAAGTTAGTTTCCCTCTCCTCTCTCTCCCTCTCTCTCTGTAAAGTTCAATAGTTTCTCTGTCTCCTCCAGTGTTTTTAAATGTCATAACTGTTGGTTTAGTATCTACAACATACAAAGTTAACTAGTAGCTATGATTCTGAGGAGTCATGAATCTTCAATTCAAATATTTCTTCTACAACTTTGCAAATAACGTTTTCACTTTATATCATTTCATTACTCTACATTAATTTCAAATATTTTAATACATATTTACAACAGAACACATGTGGTATCATTGCCAGACAATTTCTTCAGAGAGTCTGTTTTCAAAAGCTTCACCTTGGGCGAAGAGTTTGACCTAGTGATAGAGTGCTTGTCTACCATGCACAAAGCCTCGGGTTCAATTCCTCAGTACCATATAAACAGAAAAAGCCAGAAATGGAGCTATGGCTCAAGTAGTAGAATGCTAGCCTTGAGAAATTCATGTAGCAGCTTGTTAACAGTGTAATCAATTAATGAAGTAGAAATAGCTGCTTTAGATATTTTGAAACAATTGGTGAGATGGTATTATAATCTGATACTATTTATAAAATAAAGTAATTTGTGCTAAATTTGGATATTACATAATTTATAAGCATTAACTACACTTTATCACTAGAAATGAACTATCATTTTGTTCAAAAATTATCTTAGAATTCATTTAAGAATGACTAAAGGAATAGTATAGAAATACAATAATGCATCTATATATGTTTATATTTATGAGTTAAATATACTCATAACTTCAGACACAAAAGATCAGAAATTCAATATCATAGATACCATTTTTTAGTTTCTCTGACACTGAGAGATTACAAAGTATTAAGGTAAAGAAAATATCAAGTAATAATTAGGGGGCAAGAAAAAATTTTGCTAGTTGCTTAAAAACTATGCATCTTTAGACTTGGTCATTGATTTTATTATATTATCACAAACATTATTATATTTAATAAATCTAAACATACTTTTCTGTATTTACATATTTTTAATGTTCTCATATTTTAAAGTATCTTTTTATGAAATAGTGATATTTTGATACTTGTCATCCAGAATTCTTTAATTATTCACATATGAGTTTAAAAAAATCTTCAAAAGGTAAACTAGTTATCTGTGAAGAACTATTCTTCCTTTAATCAAAGGTGTATCAAGTCTCTTTGATCTGATGAACAATAGTTTGAAAGAAATGAAATAACCTGCTTTTGGTTGGTTGCTGAAAGGTTGTCTTTTTTTTTTAATGTTCTAGTATTGTAGCAAAATGAATTAAATATAATTAATGTTAGATTTCTACTTATATTGTTCCCTAAATCTTCTGTTATATTAGTGATAAGTCAGAGATATTTTACATAACATTTATATTGGCATTATTTTAACAGTTAACAATATTATAATAAAAATTATACAATCAAGATGCACATGAACAGTAATAAAATAAGAAAAAGGGAGCAAAAATGGCACAATAGCATATTAAACAAGTTCTGTTTTAAACCCTTACCTAATAATGTCTAAATTAACAAGCATAATATCATTTGTTAAGAAATTAAATTATCAAATTAAACTTTGGGAACCCTCTAGTAAATAATATTACTATCATAAATTTGTCCTGTTTTATATTTTACCAAGTATATACAATTATTTCTTATACATAATTGTGGAAATAGAAAATTAGTAGCTGTAAAATGTTATTAGAAATAAACGATGAAATGAAATGATGTATTTTCTTCAGGCTACTTTCTGGCACTATTACCCATAAGGGTAGCTATATTCCATTACCCTAGCCATAGCATAAAGAGCTGGATTTCTCTAGTCAACCCTTCCATGAGTGTCAATTCACATGAATTATGGGATTCGAGTCTCTTCTCTATTTCTTCCCAGGCCAAACATCAGTTGACTCTCTTACTAACACTATACCAGCTGTTTCCTCTCATAATCATCCTTCTATCACCTGTTTTGCTCATTCTGTAGTAAAGGAGTCAAGACAACGTAAATACATGTGACTAAAGAAAACAGATTAATAAGAGAAGTTAAATCTGAAAATAAATTTCCAGGGCTGATTTCTAGAGTGAAAACCAGTCTATGAATGTATCAAAACCAAATTTTAGAATTGCCTCTAAGGACAGAGTGGTTGCTTGTGAATATGTAAGAAAGAGTAGTGTGGAAACGTTCCAGGTGGAGAAACCTCTCCAAGTAAAGGCTTTGAGATGACAATCTGTTGTGTTTGAGCAACAGTAAGGTAGTTGGAGACATTTTCCTCTCCCCATACTAACAGTAAATCATTTAGTTTTATAGTATTACATTGTGGAATAGAGCACAATCAATTCTAGAATTAATGAATATTTAGATTATGGATGGTGATTAGTTGTTTTAGTTGTATTGCTGTAAATATTTTTAGAAATGCCTTTTTGTGATTGTCAGCACATTTTATTCATTGAGATTTCCAGGTTTTTCACAATTCAGACAAGAACTCATCTACAAAAAATAAACCTGAAAATTTGTAGAGTTTGAGAAAAGTCCCTTAAGCTTATCATGGCATAAGACTCCCATATCCAGAAAATTTGGAGACTGATGAATTTTTTTTGTACATTTTCATGTTAGACACAGTATCTATGTCTAATACCTCTATGTCTTGGTGAAGTTACCAATCAAATTTACATGCTAGTTTTCTTTTGTTGGTCATGGAACTTGTACTTGAGGCCTAGTTACATTCTATCATTAAACATAGAATTGTCTTTTTATAATTATTATATTATAGACCCATGAGGAAAGATCTGAGTTTAATAACAATGGTTGTAATGATAGAACGCCTTTTTAAAATTAAAGATGTCTTTGCTTATAGGGATTTGTGTTTTACAAACTTGCCCTCAATTTTAATTATCCTCAAATTTTTGAAATTATGTGGTTTCCTTACAATTATCTTATTACTCATAAAAGGATTTAATTACATATCTATTCTGAAAGCTTTCTTGCTGTATTTATTGTTAGTTGTTTCGTGTTCTATTTCATTGTACTAAGTTATATTTTAATCACTTTAAATATATGAATTGAATTCAATCAAACTTGTACATGTGTAAGAAAACTATATTTTATGGAAAATTAACCAAATAACCTTTTTTCATAGCTCTGTTCCATCCCAAGTAGAGATTTTATTTTGTAGTAAAGACAGGGTAGTGCTAGCTTTAAAAATCAGTTTGGAAAGAATTATTCTGTGGAAAAATTATTTTAAACACAATTTATTAAGGTCAGATAAACTGAAAATTATGACATTTTTCCTTAGATACTTAAAGTCAGACAACTTTTACAATCATTTTATAATTAGTCTATGGAGATTTTATGTGTAATATTCAAGGTCAGTGACAGTCACTTAATTTTTATAACTAACAACATCACAGAGTTATTCAAATTAGAGAAAAATATTCCTGTTCAGTTTTTCAAATTCCTCTGTTGCACTTTTGTACAGAATTACATATATATGGGTATATGTATGTATTCTTGTTTATAATGGTTATATAAAGTGATTGCTTATCTTTAAATTTTTCAAAAGATAATTGTTTATAAACTGTTTATGAAATCTAGTTTTTAACAATAAAACACTTTGACCAATATTTGATAAATTCTCTATTGTTTGCCTAATTTACTCAGTTTAATGATTTATAAATAACCTTTGCACAGGAAGTGAAAAAATTTACCTCCTTTTTAATTTTATCTTCATAAGTAGTTAATTAAAAAGACAACATATGCACACTTTTATTTTTCTACTATGTTAAAGAATTTGGGATTTTTACATTTTGATAAGGAAATATGGTACTGTCCAAATGAGTTAACAATAAAAAGGTACCACCTAATGGGAAACTCCAAATGTAGAAAGAGCTTAGTTTTGAGAAAAAATTTACCCATTTTTGAATTTAGTTATTTCTTTAAATTATAATAACAAGGGATAAATCCATTCAAATTTAGGTTTGTAGGATTTTTTGTTTTGGAGTCTTTGAATGCTAGTGGTAAGCAAGCTGGCCTATTACAATGACTTGCAACCATTTCTTTTAGTATTTTTTAAGCATATTTTTTTTTGCCAGTCCTGGGCTTGAACTCAGGGCCTGAGTACTGTCCTTGGACTTTCTCAAGGCTAGAGCTCTACCACTTGAGCCTCAGCACCACTTCTGGCTTTTTTCTATGTATGTGGTACCGAGGAATCGAACCCAGGTCTTCATGCATGCTAGGAAAGCACTTTAACCACTAGGCCAAACTCCCGGCCCCAAGCATATTTTATTAGATTAGTTATACAGAGGCTACTGTATTCTTACATGGTTATACACATTCCAATCAATCTTCCACCTACATCAGTAGATTGGAATTGTTCAAATTTATCAATTAGTGTACTCCAATGTTATACATTTAAAATATTTTGCTTGCCTCCCATCCTCTGTGCTGTTTAAGATTTCTGTATCTTTGGTCCTCTGTGTAAGTTTATTTGTCTTTGAGAGGGGACACACAGGAATTGTGAGAATAAGGGTGAACAAATATCGCCACGATCCTCGCTAGACACTATATTGAAAATGAGCCATACAACTTGTGGCAGAGGAGGGTCAGGAGGGAAAAAGCTGAGAGAAAACAAAGGAAGAGGTGACACTGTTCAAAAGGAAATCTATTCATGACTCACCATCAGATGTATGTAACTGTAATCCCTCTGTATATCATATTTACAATAACAATAAAAAGTTGAGTGAAAATATTTCTTAAAGGTACATATACTTTAAATAGAAAATTTAATATGTATGATGCACTTTACTAAAATATAATTTTTATCAAAAAATGTACAAGGAACCACAAAATTTAACAGTACAACAAGTAAAACAGGCCAGGCACTGGTGTCTCACACTTGCAATCCTAATTACACAGAAGTCTGAGATGTAAGATTTGTTGTTCTAAGTCAGTCTGGGTAGAAAATCCATGACCCATCTCCAACTAGCCACTCAAAAAACACATAAGAGCAGCTTTGACTCAAATCCTAGAATTTCAACCTTGTGTGGAAAAGCTAGCTCCCTGGGCCCTGAGTTCAAATCTAAAATTAGCACAGAAACAAACAAGAACAAGAATCAAAAAAAACAAAAAACACAAACCCCAAAACTTGATTTAAAAGCTGAACAAAAGACCTTACCAAGCATCACTTTCAAAAAAATAAGTAACAAACAGGGTTATGAAAACATATTCTGCTTCATGATATTAGAGAAGTGAAAAGTCATGAACAGTAGTGATGAACTAATACTAATGCACATTTTAATGCCCAATATTCAAATATTTGACTGTATCAGTTGTGTGTCAATATTAAAAACAATGGTCATAAAAGGCCTTAGTGAGAAGAGGTGCCCAGCCAGCATTTTCATGAGAAGTACTTATTCAGATAGCAGGCCCAAAGCTGTTTTCACATGAAGAGGAAAAGTCAGTGTAAGTCATTCGTGATGTTTCCCCATACTCCTTGCTCCTGGAATAGGTCATAGAAGGGCTTGCCAGCCAGGAGCAGGAATAGAAAGAGAGTGTTGCACAAAGGGGAAAAAATGTGGTGAAAGAAATTTCACTTTAAGATTTCAGGTCCCTGGTACAGACAAATGTAGACAAATATTGGTCCTACTTAGTGTAATTAGGCAAGCTAATTAAAAGCAATTAACCCAGCCTCCACCTACAAAATAAAGATGTCCTGAGCTACAATTCACTTTGTATTCACTGTAAACTTCTGCTGAAAAAGACCCTTCAGCTAATTTGTCCTGCTGCTGTGTTAATTGCAACTCAGTTGATTGAAAAAACAATGTTGGAGAGAAAAGCTCTTCTTATTAAAAAAAGTAATTTATTCTAATTACCAGGATTGAATTCACCATTTCTATATATCTATGACAGTAACATTATATCCTTAAACATACCCAGGTGAATAGATAGAAAAATATACACAATTTCTCTAACAAATCAGAGTAGCATAATAAATAAAAGCTTAGAAGAGATAAAATATGCAAGTTTTGAAATAAATTAAAATGCTTTCACTTCATTTGAACATAAAGGTAGGGTTAAAAAGTGTTCAGAATATTTTGCAAGTAAGCATTGATTAATATACATTTTAACAAAAACATACAAACTCAATTATTGGTTAAACTCTGAATTTCCTTCTTCTATTTGTCAGTGTGATTCAACTAGGAATTTCTTTAACCTGATCTTGATTTATTTTTCTTAATATGGGTTTTCTCTTTCTATAATCAGGGGTAAATACAAAGGAGTCTCAAACTACCAGAAAGTATGCAGTGAAGTTTCTCAAAATTGAGAAAGTCACAAGAGTCAACAGATTCCCATTGCTATAAATGAACCTCCACATGGAAAAACCATATTCACCATAAAATAGCCCTTCTGTTATTGTGTCATTCTGATTTGTTTTGAACTCAGGACCTCTTGGGCTTACTTGGCTTCTTTTCACTGATGGCTGGTGCACTCCATCTCTTCTCACACTGGTTGGTAATTGGAGATAGATTTTTGAGGATTTAGGTATTCACACTGTCCTTTAATCTCACAAGTCCACACTGCAGCCTTCTGGGGGGTTATGGTCATCAATCCCTAATCTCGAGCTTCATTCTGACATTAAAGTCGATCCTTGCCAGTCTCCATGAACAATATACCTACATATGTGTGAACCTACACATGGTTTAAATAAAAATGAGCATATTACATGGTATCTTATTTTGTTGTTCATTGAAATCTAATTCTTTGGGGAAGTTGACAGAATTCTGTGATGCAACTCATACTAGAGATTTCATATTTACCTATAACCATGACTTGTATAATTACTGTAATGGAATGAAGTCACACAACCGTCTCAAAGGAAATTGTAGCAGATCTGGCCAGCATATGAATAAAAAAGGTTTCTAGGAAATGCAGATTAATGAATGAAGCAAATTTAATCCAGCATAACTTAATTAGCTCTTACTATAAATTTGTACACAGAATGTTTTAACTTAATGGTATCAATCAGAATTTATTTCAGAGACTAGTATGAAAATAAATGAATATCTTTTTATATATGTGTATGTATAGTATGTATATATTTCATTTCACATTCTTCTGTTTTCATGTTGCTAAGCAAACTTCCTATAGTATTTTATTTCATCTTGATAATTCTTTACTATCAGTAATAACATGTAAAAACATTCATAGAAAGTAACTTCAAGTGAACACAGTCATATGAAGAAATGCAGACTTATTCTTGATGTTCATTTTGCTCAGCTCATTTTGATTTTTCAGTCCAACCAAACCTAATTCTATGATACATTCCATTGTAACAGATGAAATATAATGATTGGAATAATTTAAGGAAATAGTTTAAAGGTAGCAGGAAACACTGATTTGATTTAAAATTTCATAGTCAAAAGATATTAAGCTCGAAATATTTATATTTATATTTCTTCTTAGATCATGAAATGCATAGATTTCCAATCCTATTGATATCTTACTAATTTTGGCCTTTGAACATTTACTGAATGATTGCACGAGTCATCGTATATGGTGCACAATAATAAACAGTGGTGCACATAATAAACACTATTGTTAGCCTTTTATATGACATTGATATGAGTACTACAATGTAGACACCAGCCCAGCTCTGGAATCAAATTCCATAGTGTCTTTCCACAATTCCTCACATACACCCACTTCCACTCAATGCTTTTCCTGTACATGAAATTTCATATCTATAGCAAAATGATATTCAGTTCTTATTCCATTTAATATTGTGAAATAGAGAGAAACATGTTTGAAGTGTTTTCAGACATAATGTTTTTTAAATTATATTTTAGGTGATTTTAAGTATCATAATGAATTGACTTCCACATAATGTTATTTGAAATGCAATTATTTGTAGTTTTTTGAAATCTCACAGAATCGGTGTTTCTCATAGTACTGGGGATCTTCATTCTCTTTGATCTACATTTATTGTATGTTAATTTTTTTCCAAGTGAATATTGTAAAACTAGAAATATTTTATGCCTAAATCTAAAGATCGTAGCTTTATCAAAAAAGGCCCAGGGATTAGAGAACTCCATTAACAGTGTGCTGACCTTCCTGATTTCTGTCATTTTTCATACTTGTAATGTCATGGCTTGCTCCGAGATGAGAAATGAAAATATATGTATTAAGTTGACATTTCAGGATAGATACACTGCTTGAAGATTAATGTTTTATTTCACTATTTTTTTCTCTTTGCTCCAGGAAGAGGCAGCAGAATATCACCTTGGTTGTCCAAGAAAGATAAATTGCCTTTGAATCTCTGTTGATAGGTCAAATCTCTCCCAGCAAGCAAAGGAGGGACACAATATTATCACACAGTAGAAAAATAAACATTTTTGCTAACAATAAAGGAGATTCTGATACATATACACTGATGGAGGACAGTATAAATATGATGGAATTGTGTTCAGTCAATGTTCATCAAATCTAGGAACCACATCATTTAAAAAAATCAGAAAATTAATCAAAAAAGATTGTAGCAGAATTGCATGACATTTTATTATTTGAATAGGGGTGCAAATAATAAATAAAAATGTGGAGCATCCAAATATATTTCATAATGATATTATAAAGTATATTGTAAATGGATATAAATACACACTCTATTATACAGGTACACACATGAGGATAACATAAATATATTCAAAACTTTCATATAATCCATTGATGGCACAACATACTTTGTTGTTCAGCTGTGGAATTTTAGGGAAAGAAACAGCAACTATTTGATCATGTATAATTATTGTAATACAGTGAATTTTCAACAGTTGAGAAAAATCTGAAAAATCTCCAATAACATAAAATTATATGCTGAATAGATAGATGTTCCTACAGAACACTATTCCTAATTCATATGCAGCTGAAGTTGATTTTTGAAGTAGCTGAAAAAATTAATGCACTACACATGCATTTACACAAATATCACATGTTATGTACTTACATTTTATACACATACTCGTATACAAATATGTATTATGTAAGTGTATATGTTTATCATATAATAGTTTTATATATTGGATATGTAAATAAACATATTATATACTTTTATTTATATGTGTTTTAACCAATGTTGAATGTCAGGGAATATTAATGACCATAATGAGTTACATTGTTCTAGCCAAAAGAAAATGAAAATAATCAGTTATAATAAATCCTGGTCAGGAGAGGAAATTAATGATAAAGGATAGTTTTATTCCCATCTCCCTGCTTTCTTTTCCAAGATATAGGGTGCTATCTTTGTGGTTCTTTTGCTCATGGTTAGTGCTCTATTATTTTGAGCCACAACTCTACTTCTGGATTTTTGGGGGGTATTTATTGTTTGTTTTGTTTTGTAATTTAATGGAGATAAGAGTTTCACAGATTTTCCTTCCCGGACTGGCTTTGAACTCTGACTCTTAGATCTCAAACTCTTGAATAGTTAGGATTACATAATAAAATTCAATTTTATTTTTTCATATTAGTTTATGTACAATAACTTAACAAAGTCAATTTTATTATTTTACCTAGTATTCAAAGAAATGGCAGAGTTAAATAAATTAAACCTTGCTCAATTGTATGCAATGATTATGCTGCCACTATACTTTATTCACTTTGCATAGTGAGAAATATATAATGAACCAATATTTTGCACCAATTACATTACAAAATATTCCTTTTTATGGGAGGATCTCTTTAAAATAACACTTCTTACTGAAAAATTGTCAATATTTATTAAAAATAAATTCTGATTCATCAGTTCTTATGCATACTAATTTAAATATCTTAACTCTGAATGTATAATGTATAGAATATTATATTATGTTTATGATATCTAAAAAATAATACACCAGTGACTAGCATGGTCACAAAAATCAGTTCTTTTAGGCAGGGGTACTTATTTTCTCATGTTAAAATTGTCAACAAATACAGATAGCAAAATCATTATACTTTGATTAATTTTCATCTTGAATTTACATTTTGAATAAAATCCCCTTAGTTTTTGAACCATATGAGTCTATGGAATTTAAAGCATCACTTCCTGAGCATATTTTAACCCATCACTAGGTCTCGCAGTACTGTTAGTAACCGCCTTTGTAAAAATTCTAAGCATGCTTTCCTATTGATTGGATGGTTACTGACTGATTGGATGACTGATTTACTTTTGAAATTTGGCACAACATCCTCATATATGCTAGGACCACATTCCATCACTGAATATACCTGGCCTTGTAATTTAATTTTAGTAGGCTGGGAGTTTGGTCTAGTTGGTAAAGTGCTTGCCTAACATGAGCAAAGACCCAGGTTCAATTCCTAGGTACCACATACATAGAAAAAGCTGGAAATGGTGCTGTGGCTCAAGTGGTAGAGCTTTCCTTGATAAAGGCTCAAGATGAGTTCAAGCCCCAGGACTGGCAATAAATAAATAAATAAATAAATAAATAAATAAATAAATAAAACAATAATTTAATTTTATTAATGAATGTAGCATAAATACAGCAAGATAACTCCATCATAATGCAGCAAAAGTAGTCATTCTGAAGAGCAACAATTTCTTTTCAATGAAATTATAATGCTGAAATTAAATGAGGTTTACTCTGTATCAGAACTTTACATTATTCAAGGGCTCATTCTGATATCCATTAAAAAAACAGCTCAGAGAGAAGTTGACAATAAATAATTGTTTAGCAAAAAGAAAGATTTTGTATGAAATAACTGACATAAACTATTACTTCATACTGGGAGTAGTATTGGAAGCTTTGAACAACCATGTGTCTTTTTAATTATATGTACTTCACATCATGTATGCATACAAAACAACTTCCTTCTTCTAAATTTTCTGTTCTGTCTGTTAACACTAATTAGCTTTAAACTTGTATCTTGGCAAAGTTACTTTGTTACCAAGCATTTAATATATTTCAGAAGTAATATGAATACCCAAAGTATATAATGTACATTATACATGTGGCATATGTGTAGCCCACTGGGTTCTATTTATTACTAATCTAGGTACCAATTGCATGTTTATTTTTCATAAAATATGTCCATGAAATGCATAGATGAAACCAATGTTAAGTAAATCAAGTGCTTCCTACATTCCAAGAGAGCCAATCTTCTCATATATAAATAATACTGAGAATGCCCTGAGAGAATATAATCGTTCTTTCCCCATGTCAGCAGAAAATATTTGAGTCTTTTTTAAAACAATATTATGCCAGAAGTTCATTTTTTCAGGAGATATAAAGTTGTTCCGATATTATCATAGCTATAAATAATTATCTATAACTTTGCTAGGAATTCAGAAAGTATATAAAGTACAAGCTAGGAATTCAAAAAGTATATAAAGTACAAGTTCTTAATGACAAGAATTACATGAAATCATTTGGAAAATTGTGTATGAGACCTTAGAGGACATTCAAAAATTATTTTAATCAAAGGTGCATTATGATGTAAAATTATATATTGTTATAGAACAATATATAACAACTTAACACTACGTTAATCTAATGGTGGGTTTTTTTTTAGAATTTTATTTGATTTATATTAGCTGGAGTCCTCAGTATTTTTGACCCATGTTTTTCTTAATGTAAAAACTACAAATTAAGGGAAAACATGCTGCTAAGAATATTAGAGAATGCCAATCATTTTATACTCACTGTGACAATTTTAGTCTCTTGATATAGCCAAAAACACTCAGGTTTGCTTCACTGTCACTGATGGAGATAATCTTAATTTTAATATTTTTAATCTCACAAGAAGTTTTAAATAAGGATGCTAATGGTCTCACAATAGTGTCTCAACATCAAAACTGAAATTGATCTTGGAGGAACACAGTAACCCTAAATTGCTTTGAGCTCAACAAGGAATACTACTTTGGGTATTGGAATTTGGTTGGTGGCAACTTTTCATCATTCAAACTTAAAAGAAGCTGGGTGCCCTGGGCTTATCCTGGTAAAGCTAGGTTCTTGTAGGGCAGAAATTAAGAGTACCACATTTCAAGTCCAGTGAAACCATACATTTGGAGCAGTGGGCAAGTACTCAGTATTCCTACTAAACCCTATGCAAAAAACTAAACATGGTGAAATATTATACCAGCCTAGCAAATGTGAGTCCTTGAGCTCAAACCTTCTATGATTTCAAACAAAACAAAACAAGGTACAAAAAAAAACCTTAAAATAAAACAAACAAAACAACCTATGAAGCCTTGCTGGTCAAAGCCTCTACTCCAAGCAATTGGGAACTGAGATAGGAGGATTCTTAGTTCAAATGAACTGGAAATACATACTGAGAACCCCGACTCAATTAAATCCTTATTTCCTTTTCTCCCAATTGTTCTAAGTAAAATGAACAAATTAAACCTTGCAAGATTTGAAAATAACAACATCTTGATAAGTCAGTTGATAAGACAGGTTTTCACATGAAAAATTGTGCTTTCCTGAGTTGATAAGTAGATCATGGGAAACCAAACATATTTTTGGTGGCTGAGATTTAACGTAGTTATCAATTACTATAATGCCTTTTGGATAGGGGATTTTCATCAAAAATTATGGTATAAGAAGCCTACATTGCTTTAATTTAAGGACAGAAGGCTATCAATGTTAGGAATGGTCCTAAATACATGGAGATTCAAATGTTAATCTCCAGAATTCTCTTAGGAATATTTACAATCATGCACAAAAAATGAGTGCATTCATAAAGTTTTACAAAGTGAAAAATATCACAGAATCTATAATGTAATACTCAGCACATTGTAACAAAGGTCAATTAATGAAGAGTATGACCAACTTTCTAAAATTAAAATGATGATAATGTTAATAATCTTTGTCAGAAAGAAATTCCTTACTATCTTACAGAAAAAGGCATTGCCTTCTCTCACCTGCTGTAATTCATTTGCAGAGTTTAATTAACACTAGAAGGGTGAACTGACAATAAGTTCCATGTGGATAACAATCAGTGGAAATACAAAGGATGGAAATAACAGACTTATTTACCTAATAATTTGTGTCTTATCTTCTTTCTAAATAATAGTAAATATATACAAATTATATTTGGAAATAAAGAAGTTTATAAGCTCATTGCTGAATCTAGTATGATAAGTGGCTTGATGTTTAATTATATTTTATCAAATATCACTGACAACAGAAACCAGAACTGTATCTTTCCTTACTTTCCTAGGAATTCAGTGAAGCTTGTATGGAAAAAAAAATGTCTTCTGTAAATCAAGCATGGTTTTGTAGATGCCTTTTTTTTTTTTAATTGGTGGTTCTGCTACCAGGGTTGGAACTCAAAGCCTTGAACTATCCTCAGCTTTTCACTTTCACCTTTTTGCTCACTGTTTGGAAATAAGAATTTCATTAACTTTCTTGTCCAATCTTTCTCAGAACCATGCTCCTTAGGTCCCATCCTCAGAATGGCTAGGGTTATAGGCATGAGCTAATAACATCTGCTACAATAACGTTTTTTGCTGTCGTCACAGTTTTCATTTTATATTGATTTAATTTGAAAGCTAAAATTTTTGTAATGTTAGCTATCAAATTTCATTTGCTTTAGAAATATATGGATCTAGTTTGAGTTCAAGACTGTTTCTCATCATATTCAATAAGTAGAACAAAAGTAAAGAGAACAAAGAAAAGACAAAGCCATTATAAACACAAAATTATGGCAGAAGGTCAGCAATCAAAATTTAGTCATGCTTGGTTTACTTTGTATTGCCATATATCAAAGAAGAGAAATAGTTATACATCAGAGCAAATTACAATGTCCCCCAAAATACAAGTAAATATATTTATACTTAAAGTTCAAAAATGAAATATGATAACATGGAAAATCCACACAGGTTAAAATTTGTTTGAAGGCTCTTTGTATAAATAGTATTTTGAATTAATAATTCTGTTGCCAGTCCTGGACTCAGGGCCTGCACACTGTCCTTGGACTTTCTCAAGGCTAGAGTTCTACTACTTGAGCCTCACACCACTTCCTGCTTTTATCTATGTATGTGGTACAGAGGACTCGAACCCAGGTCTTCGTGCATGCTAGGCAAGCACTCTACCACTAGAACAAACTCCCAACCCCTGAATCAATAATTTTAAGAAATTCTAATCCGGCATTTTGAAAGATAGTTATTCTCATTTTACCATTAATGAAATTGAGAGCTATGAAGTTGATTTTTTCAAAGTCATACAACTGTATGGGGATAACAAATGAAACTTGGACACATCCCATTTTAACATTGCTTAAAAGTTAACAATTTTATACTGTACTAACTAGGAATATGTGCCAATATTTTGTGATATGATTTTCATACAGTGGCACAAATTTAAATTCTCAAGACAAATTAATTATATTCTCTTGTTAATTCTTGAGTACTTTCATAAAACTTTAGATTTTCTGCAAAACTGACTATAAGAATTTTATTTTTATTATTTTCTGATGCTACAGAGATTGGCCTCAGGTCTTGCTTTTGCTTGGCAAAGAATCTAGTTTGAGCCAAAACATTATGGTTTTAGTTTAGCCCCCTGTTTTTGCCCTGGACCAAGTTGAATGCACAATCTTCCTAATTTCTCGGCTAGCTGGGATTATAGATATGTGCCAGAATGCCTCTTCCTATATGGCATTTTAATAGACAAAATAATAAAGTAGTATAAAGTTCATGTGATTCCACATTTTCTAATTTAATTATAACAAAATTAATTCACATACAATCTAAAGCAAATAATCTTCAATGGTGATTTTGATCTACTCATTTATGGATTAACTAAATAAACATAGTGAAAATTAAAACATTAAACCATTGTGAAAAGTCAGTAAAGAAGATTATGCATTATGACTTACAAAGTATTAAAATTACTTTATATATGCTTCTGAGTAACACAGCTATTAAAAGACATTTGTTTTTAGTCAGTGGGAAATAAATAAATTAGTAATTAGCTCAGTTTCAGTTTTTCTTCTGCATTCAGGTTATATTAATTTACCTTTACAATTTGTGAGCATAGAGAAGAAGGGACAAAATAAATGAAGTTATAGAGGAAGTTTACAAAGCTGTAGGCTCTGTAGCTTTCAATTAGAAGTTTTTTGATTATGAGATATATATTTATAATTATACCATGATGAACACATGCATTTCTATTTTCATGTTAAGTTGTCATAAATGTCTTTTCTTAAGTTACATTAGTACAAGTTTTGAAAACATGTGGTTCTTTTGAATATTGAAATTGTTTTGGTCAAGTATATAATACTCATTTTTAATAAATATTTATTCAAATTATTTTATAGTTATTATAAAGGTGAAGTGCAGTGGGGTTATAGTTACACAAGTCAGACAAAAGAATACTTTCTTTGGATAGTATCACTCCTTCCCTCATTCTTTCCCAGTTATTTCCTGCCATCCCACCCATAAGCTGTATAGTCCTTTTTCAGTATAGAATCCAGTGAGTACTGTTGCTACATTTGTTCACACTTTTTCCTTCCATTTCTATGCCTCCTTTTATACTCCCCAAATTGCTATTTTTGTTTCCTTTCTTTTTTATTCTTTATGTGAATTTAAAACTCATTTTTAAACAAATCCATTAAAGACAGGATTTAAACCGAACACCAGTGTTTCTCAAGTAAATTCAGATGATCATCTAACTGGCACTGTTATGATGTGCAATTAGTATAGTTGTGTTCTTAATTTATATATAAAATATCTGGTATTAAACACAATGTTTCAGTGCATATATTATGTCTGGTTGTGAAAAATTATTAGATTATCAGTGCAAGATTTGTAACCACACAATTGTAAATATAGATGAGAGCTAAGAACATAAATGTGAGTCTTATTTAATTTCAGAATAATCACAATTTTTGAAAAGTTAGACAAATGGTTAAGAAAAATGCTTGTAAACCAATGCCTTTTCTTTTTTTACCATTGTGTGAACAAAATGTTACTAATCAAAATATTTAAATACTTAAGGAGTTCCTCTAGTGCCTTGTTCTATCACATGATTTTAGTGACTGACTTTGTTCAAACTGGAGACAAATTGAAGGGCAACTTAATAAGTGTATTGATTAACAATTTAAAATACATCCTAGGTAAATTAGGAAGAATTGTGGGAATCACTGATAGATCATAGTAATATTAAGCAATGTCAAAGATGTACTCATGGGAGGTAGAATCTATGTGTCAGCCTGCTTCTATACAAAAGAGATAATTGTCTTTGACACAAGAAATTAAATTGCATCAAGTGATGCATGGATTATGCTGTCTGAGGCCAACAGCAGTCCATAAAAGATGAATAAACCAGAGAAAGAATTTAAGTGATTAAAAGAAAGATCTACTCAGGCTTGATGTATTTGTTCTCCATTCATATTTATTCATGGAAAATGGGCTTGCTTCATAAATATAAAATGATGTTCTGACAAAAATATCTACATACACATAAACAAATGGGCTCTGAAATACAGAAGATTGTTTACAGCAATAACTTTGAATCCAATAGAGGATTAATGCTTAGATCTTGTTTTTAAAGCAGAGTATAAAATTTGTAAGTGGATCATTGTAAATGCAAACTGGAGCATTAAGAATAGTTGACCACATCCTAGTCCTTATTTATAAGGTGTCATTTCTATGGTTCAGTTGACTTTTCTTCCTTTAAACTTTTGAATGCTGAGATATACTCTCCAAAAGTATGTTAGATTTACAATTAATAATGTAAGTGTTCTCCTCAAACTGTATATTACCATACTGAAGTAGTTGATTACATGACAAATGTTTCTATACATTAGTTTACTTAAATTTCTCTAAGTGTTTACTCTCTAAGGGTTTACACTCTTTCATCAATTCTGAAATGAAATGATGTGTTCATTCATTATTTTTTACACATTGTCAGATATGTGTATATCCATGTGTATCACTGAAGGAAGGAAGTATTGTTAAGACGTGGTTATCAAAACTACATGTTAAGTGAAGTATTTAAAAATAACAGAGTAACAAACATTTTTCTGTGCAAGCTCAATATATCTGAATAATTAAAATATGATTCACCAGTTTCATTATATTAAAATACATTTTATACTAGCCAATTTTCATGCTACATCTTTAGTGAATGATGTAACAAGAGTGGAGCTCACAGATAAGTTTCTATAGAATTTACCCTTGAATAATTTTTATAAATAGAATTGTACTACATTCTTATTGAGTTGGTAGAAACAATATCCAAACTATAATACACTCATTACTTTAAAGATTTAGTATAGCTTTTAAACTCTAATGTCATATTATATGTCAGTACCATAATGAACCTTTTATTCATTTACTATTTACCAAAGAATTAACACTTCCTATTAATATGTCAAAAATTGTAACATTCAGCATCTTAATAATAGCCAGAGTTTACGGAGATATTCAATAACTACTATATGTGAATTTTTTCCTTCCAGTTAATACAATATCACCTACTGGTTATATAGAAAATTAAATTTCAGACAATCTTATCTGTGCTAAACCTTTCCTAGTTTGTGAAGTTACTCAATTGCCCAATTAATCAAATTTTTAAAAGCTTACACATGTGATTTTTCACATGTAGTTTGTATTGGTGCCCTTCTTTTGTTCCTTTAAGAAAGAAAATAAATGGCTTATTAACATCAAATCATTTTTAGGGCATGAAAGCATATTTAAGAGGTGTAAAAATAACTTTCAATTTTAAGAGTAACTGATATTTATTCAACATACAAAACATAGAATACATAATTGCCTCAAATTTTGTTTGAAACATGTTATAAGTTTATATATTATTCCATAACTAGAATAGATTTCTTAAATATTCACTTTATAAACTTTTAGTTGCTCATGGGCCCTGAACTTTCGGCCTGGGCGCTGTACTTGAGCTCTTCAACTCAAGGCTAGTGCTGAACCACTTGAGCCACAGCACCATTTATGGTTTTCTGGTGGAAAATTGGGGAGAAGAGTATCTCGGCATTTGGACTTTCATGGCCAGGCTCACTTTGAACTACGATCCTCAGTTCTCATCCTCCTGAGTAGCTAGGATTATAGGCATGACCAACTGGCACCCAGCTAAAAATATGTACTCTTTGAGCAAATTACTTTAAAAATATTGAACAGTTGTATTTAACAAATATTTGTTGAAATTCTTGACCTAAGAAAACACAATTTGCCACAAATTATACAGGCAAAATCTAATATTTCTGTCTAATTATTAACAAAATAGGAATTCAAAAGACTAAATTGTAGTAATCTAATTTTCAAGTTGTAGTTTTGCAGAGAAAAGCGTAAAAGATAATGCTAATTTCATGTGCTTTTCAAACTACTTTGTGGTTTAATATGATAGATAGATGTTTTGCATTTAGATTAGTAACATGTTATAAATTTGGAACACAGATGAATGAATAAGATGAGATGGGAAGAAAAAAGAACCCAAGACCCATTTTTAGGAAACACTAATCATAAGAGATGGGGAAGAAGAATTAAGAAACCTTAAGCAAGAAACCTTAAGCCTGGATAATAATATAGTGAAAAAGTAGCAATTGAGTATATGCTCTCTTCTGATTCTTATTTGATATAATACAGTATCTTTATAGGAAAAAAATATTGAGTAAACACTTGCTTACAGCTCTAAATGATGCTTGAGCAAACCTATTTTGCTTCCCAATTTGTCTTTATAAAATATAAAACTTATTTGACATGAGATTTACAAGAATTCCCCATTTATCCGCTCCTCTTTATCCTTACTCTACTGATGTCACCAAATAACTTTCCTTTAGCCTTCTCAACTTCTATTCCCTTACTGTCAGGTCAAACTACGCTTTTGACTTCATGGAAAAGGGATTAAACATTAAAAATTTCCTATAGGATTTGTTTACATATATTTTAACTTTCTTAGATAAAATCTCTGAGACTCCACTTAATAGAAAAAACTCTGTGTGAACATTTTCTCTAAGTTAAGGATATTTCTCCAGTGAACACTATTTCTACTAGTCTGTATTAGGAGCAATATTATTTTTTCAACATGATCACTGTCATCACGTTTCTAACATGCAGGGAATCACTCTTGCTTCTCCTCTTGCTGTAATTCTTCATATTTCTCTGATTCCCTTTATTTAATCTTTATAGGATTCCCCCAAAGACCTCAAAATCCACTTCTACCATTCTCTACCACACCTCTTAGAATATTGCTTTAACGAATTCAACAGAGGTGCTCTTTTTAGAGAGTATATTTCTCAAAAATAAATGCACAATTTAGGCTGTCCTCAATGTATGGAACCTTCTTAGAAATTCTTTTTTTTTCCATTTGCTTTCTATGATACCAAATTTTCTTATATTGCCAGGATCTTAGACCCTCATTCTCTCAATATCATTATCCGTTTTTTTTTTTTGTGGATCATAGGGCTTGAACTTGACCTAGGTGCTGTCCTTGAGCTCTTCAGCTCAAGGATACCACCCAGCCCTTGAGCCAAGCCCCACTTCCCATTTTCTAGAGGTTAATTGGAGATAAGAGTCTCAGGTACCTTTGTTCCCAGGCTGGTTTTGGACCTTGATACTCAGATCTCAGCTTCCTAGGTAGCTAGGATTACAGGTGTGAGCCACTGAACTCAGCTTCTTTTTCATTCTTTCTTTTTTCTTTATCTTTTCTGACTCTAAATTTGGAGCACTAGGATACAGGGCCTGTATCCTGCTGATATTTAATATCAATCCTGTTGGGATCTTATACATATCTGATGCTTCAATTATCACTTCTGTGTTGAGGATTATCTTAAATTATAACACCAATCAGGACCTTTCTTCTGAACTCTATATACATAAAATAAAAACACCACCTTTCATTTTCTACATTTGCTATCATAGAGTCACAGAAAAGTTGTGGTTGAACTTCTCCTTTTCCCTGGTTCACTTGCTGAGAATGCCTACATTATTAGGGCTTTCAGTTATATGCACTTTCAAATACAGATGCCCAGTCTTAAAATTTCTTTCAATAAGCCATTCCTATTAACATCACACTTCTTCTCTTGAACAGTATAAAATCCTCTCATTTTTTAAAAAATTATTGTAATTGTTCTGTTAAAATATAACAAATCACATTTAGCCACGTTGTCTTCAGATATATTCAAGTTTTCCTTTTCTACCAAGAACAGAGCCAAGACGTTTAGTAATATGAGTCTTTATTTCAGAGTCTGTTCTTGGTCATCTTTCTGATCTCACCTTTCCTGTTATTACCCTTGATTACTCCACTTCTGCTGCAGGGCTGCTACCGTATTTTTAGAACAATGAACACACGGTTGGTCTTGTAAGACCTACAACTACCTCTTCCCTTTGCTAAGAATAATCTGCCCACAGTTAAATAGATAGCCAATTATTGCCGTCACTCGTGCCTCCTTCAAGTCTTGACTCAGAAGTCAACATTTGCATTGATATTTTTGTCATCATTCATCATGGGATACTTCTATTCTCAAATTTCAAGATAGTTAAATCTTTCAACTCCCTGTTTTGTTTTTATATAGCACCAGACCTAATATGCTACATAAATTACTTTCTTAGCATGGGTTTATCATTGTGTGTGTATATGTCTGTGTGTATATAATTCTCTGATATATCTTCATCTTCTACAATTGATCTTGGTAATATTTAGCATACATATGAGTCAATAAAAAGCAGCACAGGCTGATGTTTCACAGCTTGATCAACTGATCACAGTATGGAAGAAGATGACAAGTAAGGAGTCAAAAGAATGAAGACAGAAATGTTTATTTTTTTTAATGTCATGATGTGCTCACTACTGATTTGGCAAAACACTGGCAAATTAGGACAGGTCATAGAAAAATATATGCATCTCCTGGTACATAAGGAAAACAGTGAAAAAATAGAGAGACACTTCATCATATTTTTTTTTTTCCTCCTGGGCCTTGAATTCAGCCTGAGTGCTATCCCTATTCATTTTCAATGTTAGCACTCTACTACTTAAGTTGTAAGCTGTAGGACTACTTCCTGCTTTTTCTGTGATTAACTGGAGATAAAGGTCATGTGCCTAAGAAGGAAAATAGGAGTATAGTAAGTGAACAAAATGTGACTTTAACTTGAGAAATAGCAGAGAGTTTAAGGATTTATCAAATAATCATAACCACTACATGCAATCTCATGTGCACAAACACACAATACTCAGAAGTCTTGATCCTTAAAACCCTAATCAACAATTGTTCTGTCCAGTTCAGTATTTTTAAATAAACAAAAGAACTTGTGGGAAAAAATAAGTCACTTGGTGTTTATTCCTGGGCTGGCTTCAATTGACAGCCTCAGATCTAAGACTCCTGAGTACCATGCATTACAGGCATAAGCCACTAGGATAAATTAAGGAAAAAAAAAAAAAGAATCCATGGTAATGAGAAGATTAGTGCTGCAATAGCTGGAAAAAATGTTAGTATGGAGTTTTATGATTTTGTGACTTCAGTTTCATTCATCTCTTCCTAAACTATTAAGAATAAATATAAACATAAAAATGAAGGCTTTTGTATATAACAAAGTAAGATATTTCCTCTTAAACGGCAACAGAAGTGTAACCTAGCTCTATCAGTATCCTGACTACATTTAAGGTCAAAGAGAAACACTGCAAAATGAATACATACATGTGAATGTGTGTGTGTGTGTGTGTGTGTGTGTGTTTGTGTGTATCAGACTATTATTTAGATAAGGCATGGGCATAGTTAAGATACACCTGAAATGATAATAGGTACCCAACTTGTTTGAAGAAAAGCAAATAATAAGACAATCATTTGTGTAAGTTTGCAAATATTTTTATTTAATTTTATTACGATACACATTAGAAAGATATGATGACAGAGGCCATTCTTTGATTGGGAGAAGATAAGATAAAAGACATAAATGAACAACTTATTAATACAGCACAGATGCAAATAGTTTATTAGATTTAGTAGTTCTGAGAAGAGAGGATTTCTTTCTGCTCAAATTCTATTAGTTACCATACCCTGATCGCAGGGCCTTGCATACAGCAAGATATCTGTACAAACTTATTATCTCCAATACAACTTTTCAGATGTGCACTGTAGGCCTATTTCTGCATATCATATATACATGCATATACATCTATACATATGCCTGCATATGTGCATGCTTTATATGTCCACCTAGGCATAAACATATAGTGAGACTGACATTAACATTATTTGTATAGTTAGAGGCCTATTTACTTTGAAGCAAATCATTTTTTTGCTGAAAGGTAAAGGACATAAAATGGGAATTTTCAGAAGAACTAGGATGTGTGTAATATGACTGTCATTTCATGTTGTTCCTTTGAGAAAATGTAATATTTAAATCGCATTAGACATTGGAAAGATAGTCAATATCCTGTAAGAACCTGAGGGTAGCCGGGTGCCTTGGTTCATGCCTGGACTCCTAACTACTCCGGAGGATAAGATCTGTGGATGAAGGTTCAAAGCCAGCTCCATTGCAAAAAGACCTGAAACTCTTATCTCCAGTTAAGTTCTAGAAAACGAGAAGTGGAGCTTTACTCAATGATAGGGTCGTAGCCTTGAGCTGTAGACCTCAGGGACAGCGCCCAGACTGAGTTCAAGCCCCATGACCTACAAAAATAAATAAATAAATAAGTACCTGCGTGTAGTGACTCAGAAAAACATAGGCCCAATAGTCTCCCTCATTTGTAATAATCAGTAGGAACCTTGGGCTCTCCTAGCAGAGATTTACAATAGAACAAAATCTAGAGACATTAGGCCATATAGTATGACACTAAATGTAAGGACCTCCAGAATAAGGAAACATAAGCCATATCATGAGTGATTGTTGTCCTTAATATACGATGTTATCTCTCATCTCTTTTGCTGTCCCTTGATTATCCCATATTGTTACAATATTTCACCTTGTTATCTGATGTATTTTATATGTGCTTAATTGGTTATTTGAAATTGGAAAGGGAAGGGGGTAAATCAAGATGAGCAGGGGGAGGGAAGAGGGAAATGGGGACCATGTCATGAGAAAGTGTATCAATGTTTATGAAGTAAGGGACCTTCTATCTGGTGAATACAATGTAACACTTCTATTAATTACAATTTAAAGAAAAAGAGTATCCTAAAGGGGGAAAAAGAAATCCAACATTTGTTTGCCTGTATTCTTGCCGATAATGTAATCTGTGTTTTTTAAGCCTTCACATTAATTGCATTTGCAAGTGTAGACAGAAACTTGGATATACATATAAGATGATAATTGGTAGTAAAATAACACAGTCGTGCTTGCTTGCATGTAAATTACTGCTATTACAAGCCATGATACTTCCTGAAATTGTAAAATAAGAGTTGGGTTATAATTTTCGTCGACAGTAACGGTTGTTGCTCCTGAGTATTCATTATAGATACCAACTATTTGTTTGATGGATATGCCTTTTTACTTACAAGTGTAGCCTCTTGACAAGTGTATCTGACAGCATATAAGTATTTATTAGAAATACGTGCATACCTATTCCAATGTATTTCTCAGTAAGAACAAACACCATTTCAAGAGGCAGGAGATTTATTTTAAAAGAAGAAATATTAAATGTGCTTCAATATTGTCATGCTCAGCATGTTAAGAATTGTTGACAAATTAATTCCATCCATTAAACTCCCTTGAAAATGTCTCATATTTGAATACTAATATTTTAGAGTTGTAGACTGCATTTATACCAACATTAATATTACATCTTTGATCAAGATATAATTAGGACTCTATAAATTGTTACTTGGCTTATACGCCTCACAAATGATTGTTTTGCTTATCTGTGGGTGGAGATATTTATTTGGATATTCTTAAGTTGAATTAATGAATATGGAAGCTATGTTTAATTTGTATTTGCTGTTTATTTAAAATAATAGTGGATTAAATGAATGATTTTCATATGTATAATAAAAGTTTATCTATAAGAAATATCTAGTAGATATGCTGCTATTGCAATAATTTCTCTGTGAGAATTTTTTTTCAAATTATATCTTTACCTGTCAGAAACAAGTATGAGTGAGAAGCATTGGTTTTAATTTTTGCAGAGCATTTTTGCTTCGCATATCTGCAACATGGGAATAGATTCTTTACAGGAAAGGGTAGTGTTTATCAATCCAAAAGGGTTTTGTTCAACCATTGGGAGATCACTTTAATTTGGAAATGAGAAAATTGGGCAGGTATGGCAATTACTAGAGTATGGGATTATGTTGAATTACTAGTCAAGGTCTTTGGTAACAGCAGTTGACTGTGTATGAGTAACTGAATTACAGAGTATAGAGTTGAGAAATCACAAGGAAAGTGTTCAGAACCAGATATAGGAAAATTGTACTCACTTATATTCAATATTAATAATACCTGAAATATTCTATCATGCGCATTTTCATTTGAGTGGCTTATCTTCCTTGAAACTAATGATAATTAAGACTTTTTTCTAATAATGATCTTATTTTCGTTAACATTTAGTTTTATCTTTTACCTTAAACAGTTATTTTTAACTTCAGGTAACATACATGAAAATTGTACATATCTAAAGAAATGATATAGCTTACTGTAGGTTACCAAATGTCAGTGTCTTAGAGAATATTGTAAATTCATCATTCATTTAAATACACGTATTTTACAGATAAGAAATATGAACGTCAAAGAATGCTTAGGAAGTTGTACCAGACCATATAGATATGGTATAAAAACAACAGGGAAGCGCCTCAAATGATAGTAGGGAATGATTTTTTCATGAAATTTTACAGTAAAAAAACTAATTTATATTTACAGATTTACACTAAATTATGCAAAAACACATTTAGTCTTACACAGCATACTGCCTAGAAAACAAAAATCCTATAAATATTAGTGTTAATTGTATTATCATGTTATCATTTGTCTGAAAATGCTCATGATGTTTGTTTTAGTAGATTGCTATGTGGTTTTCATAGTGCTGAACTAGTAAATAAATGTTTCAAAATTGGTTCTCTTTTGCTAAGTACCCATATGTTATGTGGATTTTTGTTAATATAGCTCATTAGTATCACATATTTTAAAACAATAGATCAATATATTTTATTCCATTTTTAAGAGTGCTGAGGGTCAAATCTAGTGTCTTGCACAGTTAGACAAGAGTTTTACCATTGCTGTAACAATCTTTCTCTCACTACAACATGCCTTACTGTCATTCCCATGTAGCCAGATGATCCTTATAGATTACTTTTTCAATTTTATATTTTTATTATAAATGCAATATACAGAATTATGTAAGTCAGGTAAAAGTTATTTCTTTTTGCATGTTGTCACCCCTTCTCTTCCTTTACTCTCCCAGTTTTTCCCCTTCCATCCTCACCAAGTTGTATGGTTCATTTTCAACACAGTATCTGATGTTCACCACTGTTTATCCTCTGTCCCTTAATGTCCATTTCTTATAAACCCTCCTGAAGACAGATAAATGAAAAAGAGCAGAAACAAAGAACTTGTTTCCATTTCTTGGAGTTCATAGTATATTCTATAATCCAAGGCGCTTAGCCATTGCACCCTTGTGCTCCTCCTCTAAAAGCATCCTCTTTTGGTCTCACTGTGAATATCTAAGCAGAAGGTCATTTTTATTTCGTTTAACTTCATAGTAGCAATCAACCAATTCTAATTGCAACTGGTGAATATATATACATATATATATATATCCAATCCAATTATAGTTTGTTATTTTCATTTAAATTAATGAGTGAAAAAAAGAAAAATATAAAAAATGAGAAATACTTTCATGGTAGATGTTAAAAGTTGACTAATTTGGCAGAGGCTTTAGTATATTTTCTGGAATAGGTAATATTTAAAAAATGATATTAATATTTCTACAAAATGCATTGCATTAAAGGTAGATAATACTAATACATTTGTAGTATCTGTATTTTGTGAACTATCTCCTAAAGTTTAAAAATTTGGCAAAACCCTAACTCAGTGCCTGGCTTATAGAGTTTTCTATTTGCTATCGAATGAATATTCTGATTCTGGATAATTTCTAGTTAACTGTGTGAGACTGCTGAAAACAATATTGAGATACTCAAAACACAAAAAATTATACTATATTCTCATATTTCAAATAAGTAACCATAAGAGCATAAATCATAGGAAGATAATTTAAAATAATAAAATTTGAACTTATTTTCTACTTTCAATACAATTTCAAATCTGAATATAGTATTTTTAGATTAACATGAATTATTGTATAAGTTAATGGCTTTCACTATGATAGGCATAATTAATATTTTATGCATTAGTTATATCTATAATTTATTTTTTAAATGAAAAATTTGAAAATCAATGAAAATTCTTAAAGATTTATCAATCCTGCAATCCTATATGATAAAGTCAATTATAAGATCATGTTTAATTTTTGAAAAGTGTTATCTAATTTGATATTGGCAAATTTGATCATTTGAACTTATAACAAATAATATGTTTTACAGTAATCGATCCAAAAATTATTACTTGTGCAGTCAGCTTTGAGTTCTGTATGATTTTAAAGAAAGAAGAGACTATTTATTTATAATTCCAAGTACTTAGAGACAGATATCAGTAGAACTGTAATTTAATGCCATACCTGGCGTGGTGGTGGGGAACAGGACACATTAAGATCTAATTACAACTAAATGCTACGTATGTAATGATTATTGTCTAAGGTTTTGAAGAAGCACATCTTAAAAGTCTATGATTTTAGGACAAAATGGGCAAAAGGAGTGTTTTTCTAAAAAATATCAAAACCAAAATAATGCTAGAGGTGATGCAAGTATATATAAACAAGTTAACTGAAATGTGTAAATACAAGGGAGAACTCAAGTGATGTAATTCCTTAGAAACCAAAATCAAAGTTCAACAAAATGAATCAGGAGGGGGTTTATTTGAAAGGAGTGAGGTGGGGTGATAGAATGAAGTGGAAGCTTGTAGTCAACAATGCAATATTCATTTTCCAAAACTAAGAAAAGTGATGGAGGGTTGGGTTGGGGTGGATGTACATACAGAAAGACAGTAAAAACTAAAAATAATATTCAAAGTGTTAATGGATGAAGATTTAAATAGAAAATACACAGGGTCATACAGCAGATGGTCTTATATTCTAATAAACAAATTTGAGTTTCTTCATATGGAATATTTGGCCTTTTAAAAGCTTAAGGTTGTTGTTATTATTGCTTAATTCACCAGCATGGCAGCTTGAACTCAATGTCCTGGGTGCTGTCACCTAGCTTTATGATCAAGGGTGAGTAACGCTCCTCCCACAGCTTCACTTCAAGTTTTGATTTGGTAGTGAATTGGAGATGAGCGTTGTACAGACTTTGCATCTTTGCATTGAATTTGATTCTCATATCTTAGCCTCTTAGTAGCTAAAATTACAGGCATGAGTCATGAACACCTGTCAGTTTTACTTCTTCAATAGTATACTTATGACCATGTGTAGGAAGACACTAACATTGTACGTAGTTAAGCAAGAGATGTTGAGATAGAAAAAATCCAGGCAGAATGAAAAACAAACTGATACTGTTCTTTTTATTGGGAAGAAGAAAAGTTGAAACTAGTCGTTGGATGCATGGCTTTACAGAATGATGTTGACTGTTTAGTTTTAAAGCATATGTTGAAAATGAACTATACAATTTATAGGTGGCATAGGGGGAAAAATAAGAGAGAGTGAGGAAAGGAATAACATTGCCAGAAAGGAAATGTATATTTTGGCTAACTTATATACCTGTAACCCCTTTGTTTTTATCATTTTTCAAATTAGTAATAAATAGAAGATAGGTAGATAAGTTTGACATTTCCTGAGACACAAAACAGGAAAGGAGGATTTGGGTAAGCAGATCATATTATCTGCCTTTATTTATGAAGTTATGGGTGTATATGGATCTGACTAATAGATGGATGTGTTCAGAGGTAGAAAATGGATCTGGGATATGTAAACCTCTGGGATGATAACAGAGAGGCAATAATAATTTCACATCAGCAGTGGATGTCAGATATAATAAGTTGTGCTTCTCAATTTTTCCGCAAGATTCTGGGTGTTCACTGATGAAATTTCTGAGAGCAATGCATGATGTTGAGTAAATGTGGGCTTTAGATGAAGCGTAAGAAACACTGAATTTCTTTCAAGTGTTTTGGTGGTGAAATACAGAAAGACACATATAGTGATCCTACTGAAAAAGAGTTGCCCTCCTAGGTAGCTTTTTTTTTCTGTCTTCAGTACTTAGAGGATCCACTTAAGGACAATATTCTTTGACAGGAAGCTTCTTATCTTGAAACCTACATGGAGATTGTGACAGCTCTTTCTCATGTTAACATGGGGACTGTAAATTAAAACAAATATATTCAACAGTGACAGATTATTAATTACAGACTACTTCTTTTAGCACTTTTGATCACAGAAGGTGAAATTTTTGGCATTCTCTTCATAATAATAAGACTATGTCAATCTTACAGAAACAACCCATCATTTAAAAAAGGCAAGTAAGAATGGTTTATATGTAAGGGATCTCAGAGAGTGATAACAGATATGACATAAAAGTGGCAAAGTGAAGTCAACTAAATCATTATAAGCATGTACATTCAAGTGACATAAATAAACACAAAACTGTATTTTATACAAGTTGTAGATCATGGAAGAAGTTTCAGAATTGAAATATACCTCTAATGAGGCCTCAAAATAACAAAAGTATAACTATATATTCTGTTTTGTATAATAAACATAGTGATTGTATAGTCACTGGTTTATACTGATTATATTAATATTTTTTCTAAAAATAGATCTTCACATGCATAAAATATTTTTATAGGTTCTTTCTAGAAGACTGAAAGCTTCTAGAGTATTAGTAAATAAATACTGATGATACAATGTAAATGACAGGCATGAACTAGGAACATGACATTGTATCAATTCTCTAAGAACAGCTAAAAATAAGTAAGTACATATATAATTACATAAATAATGAATAGGAAACAAGAAACTTAACAAGAGCTATAATTGTTCAAGAGAATGTTTAATTTTCGGTGTAAAGACTAAAACCCAAAACATATTATAAATTTCATTCCTGACAGAGAGCCTGACAAATGTAATTGTGAGGAGGTAATCACACATATTTATAAAGTTGCAAAAGCAAATAGGTGGAATGGAAGAAAAAAAAAAGGACAAACACAAAGCTAAGTCTCTAAATTCTCCAGTACATTCTTGAGAAATAAAACTGAAGTATATCAATGAGGCTTTCTAGATTGCATCAGAAATAAAAAGGGAAATTGACCACTGGTGTTATCATAAATTTTCATTTCCAATTATTTAGAACTCTATTTCCTGGGAGAGGAGAATATATATCATTTGCATACAATAGATCTACAGTGCCATGCAGAGGAGTTAGGAAGGAGAGATTTGTCAAAACTTTTACTTTGATTTCTTTTGGTGAATGATGTGACTGTCAGTTTTAAGTCAAAGCTTCGCAAGGATTGTAGGTTTTATCAAACTCTATAGTTTGAAGATTTGTTGTTTTGTTGTGTTTTTACCTGTCACACAAAACATGTCACAATATGCAGTATTTTCTTTTTATTGTGAGGTGAAGAAAAATTGGGGCAGGAACTGAGCTGCTAACACCAGCCAACATAAGAGGAATAAACATTTGTTGTAAGTCACTGATGTGTGGCAGATGGTTTGTTAATACAGGAAGGTTGACTAGCTCAGAAGTTGTACATGAAGGGAAGTACTACCACACAAATCTGCGTGTGCTATTCACAAGAGGTCTCTGTGTTGGGTGTCAAATCACCTATAACTAAGGAATGGTAAACACTAATCCTAGGGGTGGAGGTCTGGCTCAGGTGTAGAGAAAATGCCTAGGAAGCACAAAGGCCTGTGATCAAATCCTGATGCCTCAAGAAAAAATAAGTGAACATGTTTTCTTCAATGATAACATTGTATGTATTAATAAAGATTGTTAGCCATTTTCTGCACAATATTTTCACGTGAAATAATGTGACCCTGGTAAAAGAAAGATCCACTTTTCGATAAAATTCAGTAAATAGGATATATTTTACATGCACACCTACACACCTAAACATATATTTGTGTATATATATAAACATATATATATACATACAGATATGTAAATGGGTAATGTTTAGTCTTGAGAAGAAAACAATGTCTATTTTAGAACAAACTCGTTGGATCTTAATCACATTAAGCACTGTGAAAGTGAATGCAGAGTTGCCTTGTTTGCTTAGTAGGTAGCTTCAGTCTCATAATGTCTGTGCTTTCTCTCTATTGTGCCTCCTTTAATGGTCTCTAATTAACTGGATGTCATCAAGTCAGCTTATGTTTTACCAAATTTGTTTTCCCATATCTAATTTGTTTTTTTCCATATTTTTAAAATGGGTCAGTCCAACAAATCTCAACCCTAAAGCTTACTGAGAAGAATACCCAATGGGAGCCCAACAATGTATTCTAAATTTTTAAGTAGCATCTTCTTTCTTAATACTTTTTTTTTCTGCTTCCCTCTTAGGAGGCATTTGAACATTATTTTTCTCACTTGGAGTGCAATGTTATTTCCTAGGGGAAACAAAGATCCATTCATTCATATGCATTAAATATTAATATATCTCACTCTCAATGATAAACATGCAAAAGCATAGTTCCCACTCATAGTCATCAACTTGAAGATTGGCCATAGAGACAATTTATACACAGAAACAACGATAACAATAACAAAAAAAACCACAGGATTTGACCTTGCTTGCTCTGGGAGGAAAGTAATGTGATAATAGATACATTGACACTTGCCGTGTACAAATCCAAGCAAGGAGGTCTGTGCTTGGAACAAATTGGTAAAAGGAATGACCTAATATGTGTGTAGAAGGCAATTACTGGTCCTAACAATGAAATGGCAAAAGGCATACAATATAGCAGCTCAAAATCTAAATTTTAAAAAATCACATTCAAATACAGTAAAGCATAAAGCATACACATCTGCTTTGAGATAAAAAGAGTAGAAAATTAATATGTCATGTTTTTCAGTAACATTTCATAAAAAAAACTTACAGAGGGAAATGAATCCTCATGATTGTGAGAAACAAATGTCATGTCAGTCATACTTTAACTAGGAACATTTTCAGAACATGAAAAATGAAATTGAAATGATTTTTAACACTACTAAGAAAGTGATAAATCCAAAGTTCACCATCGGTAGTGTCTTTGAATGCTGGTGATGTTCTATTTTAATTCCTCCTTAGAAATTTTGTGCAAAGCTAGTAATTTTGAAAGCAGCAGTGTGCAAGAATAAAGAGCATCAAAAACTTATGTTTCTGAGAAGAAAGTGCATTTAACAACTTTAAGCAAACCATTTCCAAATTGATATTTCCTTGAAGCCTGAGCCAGATTGCTCATGAACACCCTCCAGTCACTTCAGCTCACCCTTTATATAGTCAGGCATGTTTGCAGAAGTAAATAGTAGCATGATATATCTTCTTTAAAATATGGATAGGTTTTCTTTTCATAATATTTACTTTTTAAGTTAATGTAAACTGAAAAATTTACTTGAAATTTAGTCACACATCACTGAGGAATGAAATGTATACTGTTTAGCACGACTTGCAATAAATCACAATAAAAGCAAAATAAATAACCTAAACAAATCATCATTAAGACAAGAACTACAGTTTCTTAAATATACAATTGCATTTCACTACTATGGTTTCTTATCTGCACCTGAGCTGATACATTGTATATGGGAAAAAATCTAATGGTGACCTTTAGATATATTAATTGCTACATTAATGCTTCCTATATTCTGAAAGACCTTCAAAGCATAAAATGTGCTTGAATTAAAAAATCTATTTTCATATGTTCTACAATGTAGCAATACCTCTCCCAGCATAAAAATGTCTACATTTTAATGAGAGTGCACCTGGTCAGTCAAATTGACAGACACATTCCAAAGCAGAGTTTTCCCCCAATGGGTAGAATGAGAATGCAAATAAAAAAGCTATCTGCCAGAAAAATACATTCTTAATGGAATAAAAAAAGCAGTAGGTTAAAAATCTCTTTACTATTTGCTCTTGTTGGTTGACTGATAAATCATAGATCAAAATCTTTCCTATGAAAAATAGAAGGAGGGGCTGGGAGTTTGGCCTAGTGGTTAAAGTGCTTGCCTAGCATGCATGAAGACCCGGGTTCGATTCCTCGGTACCACATACATAGAAAAAAAAAGCCGGAAGTGGTGCTGAGGCTCAAGTGGTAGAGCTCTAGCCTTGAGAAAGTCCAAGGACAGTGCTCAGGCCCTGAGCTCAAGCCCAGGACTGGCAAAAAAAAAAAAAAAGAAAAATAGAAGGAAACCCTCTTCTGTGTCAGATGTATGTCTTAATGACGTACATAGGAAAGACTATTTGAATGTAAAATAAATTCAGCAATTTATCTTAAAATCCAATTTTCTACCAGCCAAAGGTCGTCTCTGCTCAGTTCAGTATGTCTATAATCTTCAATTGTGTGTGTGTATGTGTTTGTGTGTGTGTGTAAAGATAAAGAAAAAATTAAAGAGAAAAAAGAATGAAGATGGGCTCACAATATGTGAGTTAACAGCTTCTATAGGAAAACTGATGCAAGTATTATATTGTAAATAGTTTTATATTATTGATACAAATTAAAATTTATCCAATTAATAGATCTTACAATTCAAATTGAAGATGAAAACAAGTAGTTCTCAGTATATTTTCTTTTTAAAGTCAGTAATATTTTGTTTAGTTCTTATAACCAATGTTATTTTCCAGCATATAATCAATATCAAATATTAACAAAATATGTCAGCCTTGAGAAAAATAGATATCAAATCTTTGAAATCTAATGTATTTTACAACATTATATTTAGTCCATTTTATTTATTCTAAGCCAGTCAGGGTCACTCTAATTATGATTAAGCAGAAAACCCTTAACTATGTCAGTCATTGCATACCATTTCTATCTTCATTCCTACATTATTTAAATACATTACTCATGAGTGGTATATGCATAGGTTCTGAAGTAAGAGATTATAGGATGAATCTGGTAAGGATGAAGGCAGAATAAAAAAAATGTGAATGATCCATTATTTCCCTGGCCACTAAAATATATCAGCTAAGAAACTTGGCCAACGTCCACAATCCCTAATGTTATTGACTTATATTTATGATGGCAGCACTGTTTTTGAACCGCCTACTAGGCAGTTTCTCTACTATTGAGTATATTTTGGTTGATTGTAAAATAACTATATAAAAACCAAAATTCAAACATGTGTATGTGGGTAAAATGATATTTATGCTTTTTCCTGCAATTTTGAAAGAGATTATCATTAAGATAATTAAATGACATAACACTAAGCTCCATATTTTTTTACCTTAACAGTATTACCTATCACAACATTGTCCCCTGAGTCCTAGTTCCTTAGTCTTCACAATAGCTAAAAAATAACATTTCTGTTATAAGGTTGATGTTTGTGTCAGAGTTCAATCAATAGAACTCCCAAAAAGTAGCATTATTAAAATAACAGTGACATTTGGGGACCCAAGAAACTTAAAACTGGCTCTTGCAATTGAAGACAATGAACAAAGACAATTCATCGAGGACTGCGGACCAGCTATTCTCCTTTCATTTTCCCTCTCACACTTCCTCTGTGATTTTTTTACTTCCGTTTCTCCTATCATCTCACAGAATTCTCATGAATGCCCAAGAGTTTTCATTACTGGGGTCCCTACAAAGTCCTTCTGATTTTATCCCACACAGAAAGTTTTAAGCTATCCTGGCTTTGATGAATACAAAATTGACAAGTTTTGTTCAGGGCAAAAGCCCTGCCTCATTCACCTTGCCAGCTGTAGCACTTCACCCAGGGGAGCCTCCTGAGTGTGGGTTCAGTATTGCTGAAATGAGGAACACTGCCCAGTGTTGTGCAGCAGGCTTCAAAAGTGAATGTGTGCAACTTCAAACCTGTACTATTAGTGTAGATTACATCATTCTGCAGCTTTTCCATATACAAGATGTACATCTCACTTTTTTTCCATTACAGAAGTAAAACATATATAATGAGAAACCATGCAAAGAAGTAAAACAATTAACAGGTCTCATAAATCTTTGTCATTATCAACCTTAATGTCAGAATAAAGCCCAAATGTGATCTTTAAATCTTGGATTAAAAAAAAAATAGCTAAAGGTCCTTCTAGTATTTGGATTCACTACATTCGTTGAAAACAAATAGTGATACGATCATCAGCTGAAGTAGGTGGTGATATCTAAGTCTGGAAAACACAGTCAGATCGGACCTTGTCAAAATGAAATATTCATTTGAGCAGTGCTGCTTTGATAGAACCGACATGAAATGTCAGCTAGCACACAGACGGAGGCCTCAGGTCTAAGAAAACCTGAATTTAAATTCCACAAACAAATAGCTGTGATTTCTGAAAAGGTAATTAACCTAACTTTACCAAACAAGATTGGTATTTCTTATATTATAGGTGTGTGCGTGTGTGTGTGTGTTGATACATACATGCATTTACAAACAACATCATATTCAAAAGATGCAGAAATACATTTATGGATGTCATGATCAAAGATTATACACAATTGAACAGCTGAGCAAAATTAGATGGTTTAAAATTAGCATCAAGTTATCTGCAGGTTCTGGGTTCCCTCTATACTTCTGGTGACCTCAGATTGAAGGTACTCATTTCCAGGCTATTAAAATAATTTCCTAATTATTATATGTTTACAAATATGCACTTAGAGGAGGTCAGCTTATAAACCAAGTTAAATATCATCAGCAATTGCTCCGAGGACAAATTGTCTATAACCTGTTCCCTTCAGAAGGTAGGATTGCCTCTCTTTTCATTTATTTGTGATGACACAGAAAAGATAATGAAGTCAACTGTAGAGTGTTGATATTTGGGATAAAATATAAAGATGCGTATTGGTTCATTAATAGCAAATAAGTTAAGCTGGAGAAAGGAGAGTTAGATTCATTCATAAGGAACTAATTTTGGAATTGGATAAAAAAAAGCAAATTGAGTTATAAAAGTGATATAAGCCCCTTCTTTGATAATGAAATTGTCATAAGTTAGATATACTTTGTATAAACTATACTTGAGGAACTTTATGTCTAACGGGGGTTAAGATGGCTTTGTTTAGGTCATATTTTGTATTGAAATCATCAGAGTTACATTCAACCACTATGGAAAGCAGTAAGGCAGTTCCTCAAAAGACTAAACATAGAGCTCCCCTATAACCCAGCAATTCCACTACTTGGCATTTACCCAATCGTCTGGAAACAAGGACATACTAAATCCACTAACATAATGATGTTCATTGCATCACTATTTATCATAGAAAACATATGGAACCAACCCAGATGCCTCTCAGTTGATGAGTGGATCAACAAGTATTTATACACAAGGGAATTCTCTGCTGCTGTCAGAAAGAAAGACTTCGCCCCATTTGTAGAGAAATGGAAAGACTTAGCAAAAAATCATTTTATTTATTTTTTTTGCATTTTTTTATTGTAATTAGTAAAAGGGTTACATGATATTTGCCGGATAGAAGGTGCACTAATTCATGTACATTGATACCCTTTCACATGTCTTGGTACACAGTTCCCTCCCCCCCCACACCCCCCCACCCATCTTGGTTTTCCCCCCTTCCCTATCAAATTTCAAATAACCAAATGCAAATAAATTCAATATATCAGATAACAAAGTGAGATACTATAACAATATGAGATGACCAAGGGACAGCAAAGGAGATGAGAGACAACATAGTACATTAAGGACAACAATCATTTGTTTCGATATCCAGGAGGTCCTTTCAATTAGCTTCATACTATATGGCTTTATGTATCAATTTTGCTCTATTGCAGATCTCTGCTAGTAGAGCCCAAGGTTTCTACTGATTATGACACATGAGGGAAACCATTGAGCCTAAGTTCCTTTGAGTCTGGCATACTTCACTTAATAGGATTTTTTCTAGGTCTTTCCATTTCCTAACAAATGGGGCGGTGTCATTCTTTCTGACAGCAGCATAGAATTCCATTGTGTACAAATACCACAACTTGTTGATCCACTCATCAACTGAGGGACATCTAGGTTGGTTCCATATCTTTGCTATGGTGAATAGTGCTATTCCAAACTTTAGACTCTATTACAGAGCTATAATTATCAAAACAGCTTGGTACTGGCACAGGAACAGGCCTGAAGACCAATGGAATAGAACTGAGGACCCAGATATTAAACCACAGACCTATGGCCACCTAATATTTGACAAGGGACCCAAAAAAATAGAATGGAAGAAAGACAGCCTCTTCAACAAGTTGTGCTGGCAGAACTGGTTAAGCACCTGCAGAAAACTAAAGTTGGATCCTTCTTTGTCACCTTGCACTAGAATTAACTCCAAATGGATCAAAGACCTGGAGGTAAAAGCTGACACACTGAAAACTTTACAGGAAGGAATAGGAGATACACTAGGCCTCCTTGGCACAGGTAGAAACTTTCTTAATAAGGACCAAGAATCACAACAAATCAGAGAAAGGCTGGATAAGTGGGACTGCATTAAACTGCAGAGCTTTTGTACGGCAAAGAACATAGCTAGTAAATTAATTAGGAAGCCTACAGAGTGGGAGAAGATCTTCACCAACCAAAAAAATCATTTTAAGTGAAGTAAGCCAGTCTCAAAGGAACGTGGGCTCAATGTTTTCCCTCATTTGTCAAATTCAGTAACAACCTTGGGCTCTCCTAGCAGAGATTTACAATAGAGCAAAACCTAGATACATAAGGCCATATAGTATGACACTAAATGAAAGGACCTCCAGGATATAGAAACAAAAGCCATATAATGAGTGATTGTTGTCCTTAATGTTCTATGTTATCTCTCATCTCTTTTACTGTCCCTTGGTTATCTCATACTGTTACAGTATTTTACCTTATTATCTGATATATTGTATTTATGCTTATTTGGTTATTTTTTAAATAATTTTTATTGTGATTAATTGAAGGGTTACATTATATGCACCAGATAGAAGGAGCATAACTTCACAAACACTGATACCCTTTGGTTATCTGAAATAGGATAGGGAAGGGGGGAAAACAAGAGGAAGTGCCGGGGTGGGTAAAGGGAAATGGGGACCAAGAAATGAGAAAGGGTATCAATGTTTGTGAAGTAATGCACTTTCTGTCTTGTGAATATAATGTAACCCTTCCATTAATTACAATAAAAATATATGAAAAATCATCAGTTAAAATGCCATTTCTTATATCTTTTATATGCCATCATCAGTATCATTTTTGGATATATTCTATTGATGCAATACATTATATATATATATATTATGTATATGTGGTTATAGTATTGTGCTATTAACATTCAAACTTCCATAAGATTGTAGACACTCAAGCAACATTTCTTTTTATTGTTACATTTTCCAAATTAGTCTTTAAAATTTTCACTTTCAGATGGGGACTGTTTCCCGGGAATTTATATCATAATATAAAATTTCAAATTTTCATAAAATTCATAATGCTTCAAATTTCATTGAACTATATGACAGATTTTGTTCTATGAAAATGCATCTCAATGAAGACTTTCATAAACCTATTTAAGCATCATATATTGTTGCTTAATTTCACTTTATTAGCACTCTTTAATAGGTTATTATTTTCATTTCTAAGACCTAACTTGCACTATACTTTACAAATATCCCTGATTTAAATCAGTGGAGTGATCATATTTCTTTTCAATTAGAATTAGTTCTTAAAGGCTAAAGTTGACTCTTAGTAATTCACACTAAAAATTTGAGTTTGTGACCATTTATTGTTGAAAAGAAAATAAAGATCATGTTTATAGTTATTATATGTGTACAGTTTTCACTAAATTATTTATATTTTTATGTCATTACAAGTTAATCTCTTTTTGCAGCTTGGTAAAATACTACCATAACTCACATAGGATATCCAAGTTGGAATTGTTTTCATTAAAGGTATATTTTTGCTAGGTTAAATTCTATCTCACAGATAAGTTGAAAAACTTATTAATTATTGATATAAAATACTTAAAATCTTCTAAAAATTTAATTAAAAGTAATCAAGCATGCACTTATGCAATAAAGATAACTATATTGGTTGTGCGGCTTGAACTCAGGACCTGGGTATTTTCTTTAAGCTTTTTTTGCTTATAGTTAGTGCACTACCACTTTGATCCACAGATTCACTTTCAGGTTTTAGGTAGTTAGTTGGAGATAAAAATCTCATGCACTGTCATGCCTACACTGGCTTTGAACTGCATTCCTCAGATCTCAGGCTTATGAGTAGCTAGGACTATAAGTGTGAGCTACCAGTGACTGGTGTATCTATCTATAGACAGAAGATCAGATCAGTTTCCTTACTACTGAGGAGGTCCTGAGTCAAATGATTCCTTAGGTTAATGGACTCTAAGATTGGGTGGAGAGCAAGAGAGGAGCAGAGGACAATGCTGATGTGTGAAAGTGATGGCTTTTCTTTTTCTTATCCACAAAGTTTCTGAAAATATACAAGAAGATTTCTGCCTATGACGTCAGATAATATTATTTAGAAACAAGATTTTCAAAGCTAGAAGCATAGATATATATGATGTATAAGATATAGGACCAAGGGCTTTCTGACACCAGACTAGACTAGCTGTGTGCAACAGTGGAAGGCAACGCCGGCTATGAGCTTTACTAGATAAAGGCTTTGTGATGACAATTATATCCAGTCATTCACCTCACGCATACATATTTCTTCAAAATTCTCCTACTTTACAAATATCTCTGTGCTATATTAATAAACATGCTGTCTGAGAAACCATCCATGAAATTACATATAGATATATATGCCAGACTATGCTTTGAAGAAATGAATTTCCACATGTGTAAAATAAATACAGTGTGACTCTGAGACAGCTCAAGTAGACATTCATTGAAGTGCTTAAGAGCATTTAATCTACTTTTCCTTACACATTTTTTCCTACTCAATTATGTAAGGATTTACAATTCGAGTTGACGCATTGAAACACAAATTTTATTGTTTATATTTTTTCTGGCAGTTGTCATCTGGTATTTTTCTATAGCTATAACTATTGGCAGTATAGTCCCCTTGCTGGACTGAGATGGGGATCCAGTTTAATGATACCCTGTGTTGAAGCCATGCTGAAACCAATAGCTAACTTAAAAAAATGAGGCATTTCTAGAAAGACTGTCTCTAACTTCAACAGACAGTTATTTTGAAAGATATCTTTCTTTTTGCCAGTCTAAAATGAACACTTTGTCTTAATTAGACTTGACATTTTAAAGCTTATAGCAACAGCTTTCACCAGGGACAGAAACAACCCACTTGTCTCCTCTAGAATAAACATCATTGTGCTCTTATTTAATAGTGGAATTGTTCTGGTTTGTTCATTTGTCTTTTGGTTTTTTGTTGTTATGTAAGAACAACACTGGATGAATTGTGCCTGATATTCTTGTAGGCAGACTAGGTCATCTATGGAAGACTATTTTGGAAAGTGGTGAGGAAGAATGCTTGTCTTTAAATGAAGTTATTGTGTGACACTGCTTATTCGATGTACTTATTCAAATTGTAAATATTCCACAAGAAGATAAGATAATATATAAGCTGATTTATCAGCAATCTATTATTTTTATGTATGGGTTTCTTTAAATCACTGTAGATTAATAGAAATTTCATTTTCTCAAATATGAATTTGGATTCATTGCAAAACGATTTCCTTTGGAAAGAATGATTCATATGGTTTTATTCCTTGCTGAATGGTTCATGATAAATGCTCTGTCTCTAAAGACAGGAATTTAAACATTTTTGACATAAAATATTTAAATTATATTTCCATGAAATTGACTGTGAAGATAATGGGGCCTATTAAAATTGATTTAAGTCAAATTGAACAATTAAATGTTTAGTAACCTATAGTAGGTATTTCCTGGATGAATAAATTATTTTATTTTTATATGTGATTTTAGAATACAGGGAATTGAATTACTTACATTGTATAAATGAACAAAAGTGGGTACTTGATATCTGATACAGTCACATGGCATATACAGAACTAAATTTTGAGTTTATATTCAGAACTAAATTTTGAGTGTAGAAATTGAGTTGGCCAAAATATTATAAATTATCTGAAATATTTTGAAATATATTACTTAAAAGCATTTTACTTGTTTTACACATAAGAATAAAATATTCAAAGATTTTACTTGACCAATATCAATGCATAATCAAAATCTCAGTGTGAGAGTCACACAGTCTGTCTGAGTGTAGCATGCAGGAATAATTTCAAGAACTAAGAGTTAATAAAGTACTCTGAGCCAGAAAATTTCCCAAAATATACCACTGGTTTGGACTGAAATAATATTTAAATTTAATTTTATCATCAAGATGGTGTACAGATGGGTTACAGTTACATGTATAAAGTAGTGAGTACATTTTTTAATTGTATTTTATTGTCAGGCGATATAAAGAGGGGTTACAGTTACATTTGTTAGGTAGAGGGTACATTACTTCTTGTACATTGATACTCCTTCCAATGTTTTTCTTCTAGTTTACCAGCAGGTTTCTGTATAAGACATGCAGTGTGGACTAGAATAAGTTCATAAAAGACACTTAATTATATTCCACTAAGTACCAACATTTAATGGTCATCTTTCTTTAATTTTTAAAGCTAGAAGTGCTAGGAAATTTTGTTATACCAGAAATATAGAAGAGAAAGATATGCTATTGGCAAATAGCTATTCAGAGCATCTTCACCCATCTAATGACTTTGGATATTTTAGTTTTTATATGTCTTTATTTCTACTTTACTTTTGATAATATGTCTAATATCACAATTATCAAGTCTTCTTTTGTAAATTATATTTTATTGTCAGGATAATGTATAAAGGGGTTACAGTTATATTCTCCAGATAGTAGGTGCATTACTTCTCACACATTGATACCCCTTCTCATGTTTTTGTTCTCCTTTGCCTCCCCCCACCCCCTCCCAATTCTGTTGTTTCTCCCCTTCCCTTCCCTATTTAAAATAAACAAATAAACATATATACAGCATACCGAATAACAAAGTCAGACCAAAACTTCTTAAATTCACTTATTCTTTCTATGTTAATTTATTTCATGCCTTACATAGTTACCACTGGAAATAAAAGGTATGGTAGATACTGGGGCATACCCCTCTCATCCCAGCACTTGGGAAGTTCAGAGTAGCAGATTGTAAGTGCAAGGCTAGCCAAGGCTATATAAAGATTGTCAGGTCATCCTGATCCATAGAATAAAAATCCTCTCTAAAACAAGTAAAAGTGATTTCTTCTACATCAGTTTCCTTAACTTACTTTTCTTAGATTAAATTTTCATTGGGTAAAATAATTGACAGGTAAATTTGGATATTTTATACATTTTTGAAGAAAGGAGAATCATGCATGCCCATGCCATATAGATAGAAATTATTTATATTCTGAAATATTTCATGCTAAATTTATCCTTTAATATTCATTTTGATTGGCATATGCAGCTAATAATTTATTATTTAGCCATCAATTTTACATTCATATTTCATGAGACATTGTTTCTGGATACAAATGATTTATGTAAGTTTATTACTACCTCTACTTTTTGCCCTATTCTTTTATTTTAATTATAAGTTCACAAAATCTGCACTTACATTTTTTCTGTTATTATATATTTTAGAATTTAATGTTTATCTGTCTCCATTTTATTTATTAATTTGCTTTAGTATCTATAAGTGCATAGTGTTTATTTTGTTAACCAAGGATAGGTTGGCAGGGTAATTTGTGATGAATCAATATTTACTACAGATAATAATCCTAAATAACTAGTAAGCAAATTATAAAAATTTAATTATATTCTTGAGAAGTTTTTGACAGGCAAAATTGTACTTTGAAAATAGTATTTATGTATTTTCTTCAAGTGTAAATCATTTTTTTCTCCTAAGTTCAAAACATTATTCTTGAAAAAATTGTCTTAAATTTCATTTAATATAATCAGATCTTTGCATTCCATAGTATGAAAATATTGTATATCGATTGTCTCTCCCATTCAATAAAATATGCAGTTTTTGAGGTACTGTAGAAAAAATTGGGGGATAGGATATATTTCTTCAACTTTATTCTGCTCTTTGTAACACCACATCACAGTATCATGAAATATATGTAAATACTAAATCTCAATAAAGAAATCTTTGAAAAAATAGTATAATTCAGTGAAACTTAAATCTCAAAGTATGGCAGAATGAAAGACATAAGGTTCTGTTAATACAGAACCTAGAAGATCCATAGTTTGTCTTCAATATCCACTTTATGATTTAAATAAAATATAAAGAACAGGAGAAAAACATTTCTGTTATGTTTTAGGATATATTTTTTTCACATACATGATCATCAATTCTCACAAACTTTTGTATGCTTACTCATAACATTTATATTAGTGAACATTTTAGGGAATTTTACTGATAGAATTAAAAACTGATTTGGATTTTATATTGTTCACATTATAAATCACTTGTCACTTTTAGCTGTTATTTCTTCATATATGTGATTATAAATATATATAGCTAGCATTTTGTGATATATACTTCTTTGTTCTCTGCATATTAGTTCCTTAAGATCAGAAAAAGGATGGAAATAGAACACGATAATTTGTATAGAAAAGGGGAAAAACATTAGGAGAAAAAAGTTTTACTAACAGTCAAAAGTTAGAATACACTGACAGTAAGTCTAAGGCCTTGAAATTTCTTGGTATCATAATTACACAAAATTAAATTACCGTAATGCTTACAACTCCCCAGACACTTGGAGAGAGCCAACAAAGTTAATTGGCAAGAGTGTCATTGTAGAAGGAAGCTAGGTTCTATATTGTACGTATAGCCAATTCAACTCAAGGTGAATTGTAGACAATTTTCCAGATTTTAATTTATTATGTTATCTATCAGTCAAGGGTAATACAATTGCTTAATATAGCTGTATAACATGCATTATTAACTTCAAGAATTCCCCAAATGCCAATGTTCATATTTTAAAGTAAGCATTTAGAATGTAAATCATCAGAAGAGCTCATTGGTTGAGACTTTTATCTGTGCAGATATGGATGTGAATTACCTTGATACACACTTTTCTACATCTTCTTACAAGAAATTTTTCATGCTTGCTGCTGAGTTTTGTCAATTTGCCTCTCCTCTACAGAAGGTTACAGCAAACTGAAGAAGTTTGTTGTTGTTTTTGTTTCTTCTTGAAATTACCTATTAGCTGACCCCTTTTACTTTCAGATCATGGGGCTTACATTTCAGATACCTTCCCAGAAATCTTACTGGTGTTCTGTCCATTAAATGAAAGTTAGAGTTGTGTGTTTTCTTTACAAAAACAAACAAAAAAACTTTTCTACTTAGAAAGAATGCCAGTCTAGTGTTACCTCACATAAAAATTCTACATATTTTTTACAGTGTGTCTGAGACAGCATGTGAGACACATAATTACAATCTTCAGTGTTGTAATATAAGAACCATCTATTTGAGACACACTTTATAGAGATTGCTTCTTTATTGGATTTATTACCTACTTGGTACAATCTTAAGATATTAGAAATTATATGCATTTACATATGCATATAAAAACTGTATGACCTTTATTTATTTTTTTTTGTGGGTCATTGGGCTTGAACTCTGTGCCTTGGTTCTGTCACTGAGCTCTTCAACTCAAGGCTACCGCCCCACCACTGGGCCTGGGTGTTGTCCCTTAGCTCTTTAGCTCAAGGTTACCATCCTACCCCAGAGCCACAGTGCCACTTTGCATTTTCTAGTGATTAATTGGGGATAAGAGTCTTCGGGACTTTAGTGCTGGGGCTGGCTTTGAACCAAGATCCTCAGATCTCAGTCTCTTGAGTAGCTAGGATTACAAGTGTGAGCTACCATGCCTGGCAAGTGTAACCTCTATTCTATATGGACCTCCTATCTTTCTGTTAAAGAAATAACAAATCCTTTCCAAAACTATGTTTTTAACAATTCATGGATTAGAAAAACTTGTTATTTAAATGATCATACTGATTTTTTTAATCCTGTATGCCAGATTTTTTGGTTTGTTTCCTGTTTTTCATTGCCTGTGACAGTTTGGACAAATTTTGATTGCTAGCCTCAAAACTGACTGCTAATTTCAGCATTTAAGGAAAGCACACAGCCTACATTTGAGCTCTCCAACAACCTTCTACAATTAATTTTCACTGCACTTGCATTTACTCCAAACCAATACCAATTTATTTTTTAATTGTCACAGCAATACGTATTTAATAACCAAAATTTCTCCTAGTTATTTATACATGTATAGAATTCTACCCAAATCTATTTGCTACTATAAGATAAATTTTGTCATGGTTTTATATGTTAAAAATTTGTACAAGTGTTACCTGTTAATTTTTCTCTATTACTTAGTGCCAGAAGAGTTACTTAAGCTACCAAATCTGAGTTGGAATCTTCACCATTCTAAAATCTTATAGTTCAAAGCTAAAATTGTTATGAACTGTACCCACAGTAATTAATCTTCTGAACTACTAGCTCATGACACCTCAGTATCCCTATCCTAAAAAGTTAAGGAAAACATGTATATTTATTTTTATTAAAATATCTCTATTACACAGAAGGATTACAGTTACAAAAATCAGACACTGAGTACATTTCATTTTGTACAATGTCACCTCTTCTTCCAGTTTCCCTCATTTTCCCCTTCCCATGTCACCCACAAATTGTGTAGTTCAAATTCTACAAGGTATCTAGTGAGTACCCTTCCGGCATTTCTTACCCTTGTCCCTCCATGACTGGGTTTCCCCCTTCTGTTCGCAAAGAAAAGTATTTCTAACTTGTCCTTGTACATCTCCCCGAATCATATCCATTAGGAAATCACTTAACTAGTGTAGATTCAAAGGATGAGGAGACAGACAATTTCTCAGTGGGAACCATAACAGAGGTATGTGGTTCCTTTCCTGTGCCATATAATCCATTCCAGCACACCATATATTCTTTGAGACTGCTAAAAATATGAGGTGTTTAAAACTTTTGATCTCATTTTGTCACTTATATTTTAAATATTCAAACTGGGTATGGTTCAAACCAGAAAGTAAAGCTAGCTTTACTATTTTACATTTAATTATAGTTTCTGAGAATTGCAAGATCACTTAGGTTTCAAACTGTATGATTATGAACTTTACACAGAATAGAGAAAAATGTTGGCAAAATTTGTTTTTCTCTATAATTTTATCTCTCTATTGATGCAGAAGTTCTTTTGATCATCAGTACAATAATCTAAATATATAAGTAGTCAATATATACTGCTTTGACAATGTCTGAAGGATAACTAATATAATGCAAATATTACATTACACATGTATTTTTTTCTGGTAATGAAATAGATTGTCTATGGAAAACATGGATCTCACTAATAGGCTCAGTGGAAGAAGCTGTGATTATACAAAGGAAATAGTCATCTGTATTAATCATTACTTCTGAATTTTGTTCTTTTATAATACAGGACCTTCATTTTCATTCCCCTCTGTTAAATAGGGACATTGTCTTCAAATCACGTGCTATCATTCATCATTTGAATTACAAGAAGCAAAATTTCATTTGAAACTCAATCAATTTCAGTGGGCTAACTTAATGGGATTTTAAATCCATTCACTTGTTTTAACTTTACATTATTAAGATTATTCATCATATATTTCAAAAGAACTTATATTCTTGGATATCTAACCATACCAAAAAATAGTTATGCTTTCTACTGTGTCCATTATACAAGTTCAGAAACTATAATCTTTTATGAAAAAATCAGTTTGAATGCATATTTTGCTGTTGTTGTTCTTTTGGATGACATAAACATGTAATTATAGAAGGTATGAGTTATTTGAAAACTATTGCTTTGTGTATTTATTCTCCTTGTGATAACTTGGAAGGATTTAAGTTTTGTTTCTGTCAAAAAAAAGACAGACCTCTCTTCTAAAGTTAAATGTCTTTCTGTAATACAGAGGGAAATTTAATCATAGTCCAGTGATTAAAAAGACCACTAAGGTGTTTGGCCTAATGGCACAGTGCTTGCCTCGCATGCACAAAACCCAGGTTGTATTCCTCGGTACCACATACATAGAAAAAAGCCGGAAGTGGTGCTGAGACTTAGGTGATAGAGCTCAAGGACAGAGCTCAGGCCATGAGCTCAAGCCCAGGACTGGCAAAAAAAAAAAAAAAATAGACCACTAAATCTTGATGTGACTAGAAGTCGTAGTTGATCACATCTCCTCCAGTTCCTCAAATTTGAGAAATCACTGAGAATAAAAACCTCAGGTAATAAGCCATGACTTTTTGAGTGTGTGTGTTTTTGTTTTCAATGCAATTACTGCTATTCTTGGGATGATAAATTGTTGTGAACTATTTTCAAATGATTAAGATGAATCAATAACTATCTGAGCTACAGACTTCTGAAAAGCAGGTTTGCTTTTCAGACAGTTTTAATGCTATGTCTTTCGAGGCGGATTCGTGTGTAAGAATACCTTTCCTTCTCACTAGGTCCACTACGAAAGAGATTATTGGTAGATGATTAACTTTTGTACCAAGTATCAATGTTTTACCCAAGGGGAGCCCAATATCAGATGAGTTGATTGATGTTTATAGTGTGACAGAACAAGATAAATTGGGACAATCAAACTCTCCTTTTTGTCATCTTGAATTATAATTTTGTAAGAAATTAAATGGATTTTATGAATCATAGATAATTCTATGCCAAAGGGAAGAAAGGTAATAAAAGAACTCCTAGAACATTTCAAGAGGGAATGCCTATGTACCAGTAATTATACAACTAATCAAATACTGACACACATACAAGCATCCTGACAGTACATTGGCAACATATGAAAAACTGCTTAGCAAACAAGGCATCCATACACGAATCTGTAAATAAATTATCTCAAAATAGCTTCAAGGAAACAAAAATTCTGTGGAGAATATCAGTAAGATAATGTAACAATCTGGCAGAGATGAATCAGTTTATCTTGTTATGCTTAAAAGTAAGGAAATACAGCTGTGCGCTGGTAGCTTATGTTGACAATCTGAGTTACTTAGGAGGCTGAAACTTGAGGATCGTGATTCAAGCCTGATAGGACAAGAAACTCTTGGAGACTCTTACCTCCAATAGTCACCAAAACACAGGAAGCGGGGTTGTGACTTCAGTGGTAGAACATTAGTTTTGAACTAAAAACCCCACGGACAGTGCCCAGGCCCTAAATTCAAGCCCCAAGAACTTCCTGCCTCTCTCCACGCCCCCACACACAAAGAAGAAATACAAATATAAAAGCAGTACTCATTCATGTGTACTCAAATGATATTTTTTCATCTCTATGTAACAGCCTCTTTTTAGCTTTGAAGATTAGTTTTAGTAATGTAATTAAAGAGTTTCTTTAAGCCTATTATTCCTAATTTTGGATGGAGCCTAAAAGATTTGTATTGATAAATGGAAACAAGAGCTTAATTATGAGTGACTATTTTTCTTAATGTACTTTGCTTTTTTTTTTTCTTCTCTTGTGTTTCCCTTTGGTAAATCTCATATTGTTACAGTATCTGACTTTGTTACCTGATATATTATATATATGTACATATATGTTTATTTGAAATAGGAGGAGAAAAAGATTAGGGGAGGCGGTGGGGGGAGGGAAATGGGGACAAAAACATGAAAAGGGGTATCAATGTGTGAAAAATAATGCATCTTCTATCGTGAATATAACTGTAACCCCTCTATACATTAAAATAAAAGAAAAAAAGTTGAGAACTTACATAATGAAGAGAAAATGACTTCATGAATTGGAATGAAGTAATATTCCACATGTATTAATAAAAAGGTATTTTCTTTTTTTGTTTTTTTTTTTTGCTAGTCCTGGGCTGGACTCAGGGCCTGAGCACTGTCCTTGGACTTTCTCAAGGGTAGAACTCTATCACTTGAGCCTCAGCACCATCCCGGCTTTTTTCTATGTATGTGGTAATCAAAACCGGGTCTTCATGCATGCTAGGCAAGCACTCTACCACTAGGCCAAACTCCCGGCCCAAAAGGTATTTTTCAATGTTGAATGATGTTAAAAGTTGAAAAAGAAAGAATAAATGTTTCCTTACAGGTACCATAACCTATCTGAAAAAAGACAAATAACATATCCATGTGTAGAGGAATTAAAATACAAATCAATAGAGAGAGGGTTTTTTGAATTTAGAGTATCTAAAACATTAAAAGTTTACATGAGGGCTGGGAGTGTGGCCTAGTGGTACAGTGCTTGCATAGCATGCACAAAGGCCTGGGTTCGATTCCTCGGTACCACATACCTTGAAAAAAGCCGGAATGGTGCTGAGGCTCAAGTGGTAGAGCTCTAGACTTGAGAAAGTCCAAGGACAGTGCTCAAGTCCGGAGCTCAAGCTCAGGACTGGCAAAAAAAAAAAAAGTTTACATGAGATTTTATATATAGTCTTCTCTGAAGAAGAAACAAAATGTCCTATAGACACATGAAGAAATGCTCAACATCTCTGGTCATAAAAGAAATGCAAATCAAAACAACTCTAAGATTTCACCTCACTCCAGTTAGAATGGCCAGAATCAAAAAATCTAATAACAGATGCTGGAGGGGATGTGGCCAGGAGGGATCACTACTACACTGTTGGTGGGAGTGAAAACTTGTTCAACCACTATGGAAAGCAGTATGGCAGTTCCTCAAATGACTAAACATAGAGCTCTCTTATGACTCAGCAATTCCACTACTTGGCATTTTCCCAACTGTCCAGAAACAAGGGCATACTAAATCCACTAGCACAACAATGTTCATTGCAGCACTATTTACCATAGCAAAGATATGGAACCAACCCAGATGTCCCTTAGTTGATGAGTGGATCAACAAGATGTGGTATTTATACACAATGGAATTCTATGCTGCTATCAGAAAGAATGACATCGCCCCATTTGTAAGGAAATGGAAAGACTTAGAAAAAATCGTATTAAGTGAAGAAAACCAGACTAAAAGGAACATAGGCTCAATGGTTTCCCTCATTTGTCATAGTCAGTAGAAACCTTGGGTTCTCCTAGCAGAGATTTGCAATAGAGCAAAATCTAGATACATAAGGCCATGTAGTATGATGCTAAATGAAAGGATTTCTAGGATTTAAAAACAAAAGCCATTTAATGAGTGATTGTTGTCCTTAATGTACTATGTTATCTCTCATCTTTTTTTGCTGTTCCTTGGTTATCTCATATTGTTACAGTATTTTACTTCGTTATCTGATATATTGGATAAATGTGTATTTGGGTATTTGAAATTGGATAGGGAAGGGGGGAAATCAAGATGGGGGGGTGGGGGGAGGGAAATGGGGACCAAGACATGAGAAAGGGTATCAATGTATGTGAAATAAGGCACCTTATATCTGGTTAATATAAGATAACCTTCTATTAATTACAATAAAAAATAAATGAAAAAAATGAAGTACTGCAATCTCTTCTTTATCCATGATTTCAATTCTATTCTTCTGCTTACATGGAATAAAACCATTTTTAGAGAATCTTCAAAAATACCTAAGCTGAAAGTGTGTGGCTATCTGAATAGAATGATAAGAAGTTTCAGGTCCTTGCACAATCTTTATCAGTATGTGCACTGTCCTGTGTGTGGGTATCCATGAGGTATGTGCTAACTATGCATGTCATTCTCATTAATGAAGTTCATATCCATCTATTACAGTGACTATAATCAAGGGACCATCACACAGCAGCTTAATGATAGGTAATGTCTTCATTTTTACTTCATTTCATCATGAAGTGGGATTAGTGTATTTAACATATTTGCAAATACATAGATGTTATAGCACCAATTTGGAATGAGTGACTCCACATTTATGTAACATATATTGTAATGAATTGTATGCAATATGTTTTATGTATTCAACTGAAAATTGCTTCATCAATATAATCTCTTACCATGTCTCATTTATAAGTTTTAGTTGAGCATAACTATGTGTGTATGAGTTGTTAATTTTTTTCAAATTTTATCACCCACTCATTTCAAGTTTCTCTATAATTTTTGTGTTTGTCTTTTCTCTTAGCTTTTTGGGAGTTAAATACTCAACTTCTTGGACTTAGGATTTAAAGCTTCTTTGTCTTGCTTGCATACCTGGTTCTCCACTGCTAGGGAGACCTACAGGCTTTTCTACCTGTGGTAGTTAAAAATGGACCTATCTGGAGGCTCTTATCATCCTGTGTCGATCATCTTACATGCATGGGAACTAGCAAGAAGCTGCTTTTTCAGAACACTGAGCAAGGTTGATTCTCATTCTTTGGCCAGCCCAATATCTGGGCATTTGGGGGATAGTTTTCAACTTATTTCGTTGTTTTTCTTGAATAATGGCATTCAATATCCATATATGTCTTTTTTTTTTATATGTTGGTCTTGTGATTTCAGCTTGGCATCTCATCACTGTCCCTGAGCTTATAAATACACCATGTGTTCTACCACTTGAGTTACAGCTCCACTCCGCAGCGTTCTGATTAGATCATTTTAACTCCTATTTGTTAGACATTTGTTGTCTCCCTTGAGGAATAAGGGTGTTGTGCTTCTTAGTATGAATTGTTGCACACAAAATTGAATATATTTAAAAATACTAACTTAAATTGTTTAAATGACTCCATTTAAAAGATAAAGTTTTATGTTGTGTTAAATTTAGTTACTAATTCACAATAAAATGAATAATAAATAAAATGATATTTATTACCATTTTAACTTAAGACAGCTACTAATTTTCTATTAAATAAGGAAAGTAGTGCCTTGAAGGATTGCTTTGGAGTGTGAAATTATTTCAGGCATAGAAATTGAACTACCTAGCATTTGTTAGTTATCAATGAAGGTTTAGTTATCTTAATCTTTACTTACACTATTTAAAATATAATGCCATTATATTTAAGGTAAATATCTTTAAGGTAAGTATAATATACTTGTTTTCCTTAGAATAATTTAGTTAATTAATACTTTTATATGAAAATATAATGATTAATAATTATATGTAGAAAACAGTATTGATATGACTTATGTATTAACTTGTATATAATTATTATAAACAATCAAGTATTCCTATAAATGCAAAAATTCATGTAACTGTAAAACCAGCCATATAATTTACAAATATAAAATTTATTTTAAATATTTCATCTTATCAGAATGCTTTGTAAGCAATTGTCTTTTGTCTAAAAGATTGACCACTGGCAAGAAGTTATGAAAACAAAGGAATTATAAGCTATGTCACAACTTGTTAATTAAAAATTTAATAAAACAACAAAGCCAAAGAAAGCTATCAAATTGAAACTACAAAAATGGAAACAGAGCATAAAGAATTGAGAATAAGTACAAAACAAATTGCTAAATACAAAGAAAATTTTGGTAAACATCTATGAACATATGAATATAAAGTGAGAGAACAGTAATTATAGATATTGAGGATTTTTTAAGTCTACGAAGAAGTGTAATAGTATAGGGGATATTTTTGCAATATCAAAAAATGCATGTTTAAATTTTGGCTAGTTTTATCTGAGGCTATTTTTTTCATGTGTTACATTAATTAGCCCAAAATATATTGATGATCCTGGGTTTTGACCACTATATTAAACATTCAGAAAGTTTCTACACTTACATCTCCAACTCTACATTTAGACATACAAGCAAAAATGTTGTTAATGACTTTGAGACCATTTTCTGCAACTGTGCAAAATAGATGCAAACTTTTTGAACCAGTGAGTCTATGCTCATATTCCAAGGAAATACTCATCAAAACTCTGAGAAATATATTTAAAGTATGAGTTGATGGCATACCAATGGGCTATGATACAGTAATCATAGAAAAATACAGTAAAAATAGAAAAATCAGGATAAAAATTTATATTAAGTGGCCTGAAGTGTGGCCTAGAGTTAGAGTACTTGCCTAGCATGCTGGAAGCCCTGTGTTCAATTCCTTGGTATGACTTACACATAAAAGCTGGAAGTGGCACTCTGGTTCAAGTGGGAGAGCACTAGCCTTAAGCAAAAATGCTTAAGGCCCTGAATTCAAGACCTAGGTCTGACAAAAAAGAAAAACAATTCTATTAAAAGTTTTGAGCACCTTAACCTGAAGGTGAACAAAAATAGAAAAGCAACAGCAATGAAAAGAACAATCTCTTTTCCACATGATATGATTTATTTAAAAATACAATATAAAGGGACACAATGAAATTTCAAAAATACAGAAATCATGTAAATTCTATATGCAAAACCTTAATACGGCTACTTGAGAACCTTGCATTGTAGTGACTACACAATATGTAGTCATATTCATGGTAGTGTTATAAAGAAAAACTCTCTACTTTCAGTAATTTTGAGGATTCTTCAGCATGAATGATTTTAACTAATGGCAATTCTGATAGCCTTATATAATTCTTCATAATTTTTTTCTTTCCTATGTATGGGTATAATTTAAAACTACTCCCCTTTAAAATGTATATAATTTAAACTACTCATGTGTTATTGTGTTCAGCATTTTCTGTAACTACAACAAAAATATGAGATAATCAACATCTAGAGATAAATAACTTACTGTAGATCATTGTTTCGGATATTTCACTCCACAAATGATTGTGCTGTTAGCCTGGTGTGTGGCATCAGTCTTCACCCAGAGGATATGGGTAAACAAATCTGCTTGCTTCATGATCAGCGTGATAGAAAGGGAAGGAATTCATGTTTTCCCATTTCTTCCAGGAAAATACACACCCGCAGTAACCTAACTTCTTCCATGAGACACTACCTAGTCAAAGTTCAATGACTTGCCATTAGTGCTCCTATTAGTGTATAGACAGGTTATAGTTACATTCGCCAGATAGTAGGTGCTTTACTTCTCACCCATTGATAACTCTACTCATGTTTTTGTCCCATTTACCTCGCCCCACCCTCTCCCAATAATCTTGTTTTACAAATCGCCAATCACCATTGTCGATCATTGTAAAATTCTCATTCCACATGACTCACTCCAAATGAAAAATTGTAGTAAATGTTAAAAACAATTTTTTCTTATTGCTCGAAAATACCTGAGTGCTAAAATCCTTCAATTTAGTCATATGTTAATGTTTTCCTATTTGATGTGCTTCTGTTCTTCAGTGGATTTTAATGATTACACTTCATACTTGGGAACATTTTATTAAAGATTAAGTAGGATGCTATATAACACTTGCGACAATTCTATTCACATTTCCTGTTTTTAATGTGCTTGTTTTGACATTTAGCCATATTTAGAGTTGTCAACACTTATCATTTCAAGAACGCCACAACAATGTTTTATAACAATAATACTATTGGATTAATTCAACACAAATCTAAATGTCAAGTTACTGAGGGCAGCTATTTCTGAGTTGTACTCAGAAATGTTGTGAGTTAGCTAAGGATGAAAAGCATATTGAATGAAGCAGATTTTAAAAACAGCAGAAAAGGGAATGAATATCTTCATGTACAAACATGTACAGACACTTTTCCATTTGATATAATTTATAGAAATTAAACAAAAAGAACCAAAATAAAAATTCAAATATATAAAAAATCTATAAATTTGACTTGCAAAATCTTTTTTTTTTTTTTTTGCCAGTCCTGTGCTTGAGCTCAGGGCCTGAGCACTGTCATTGGACTTTCTCAAGGCTAGAGCTCTACCACTTGAGCCTCAGCACCACTTCCGGCTTTTTTCTATGTATGTGGTACCGAGGAATCGAACCTGGGTCTTCATGCATGCTAGGCAAGCACTTGAACCACTAGGCCAAACTCCCGGCCCCATTCGACTTGCAAAATCTTAAAGTAGCTATATAAGAACCTTGCATTACAGTGACTACACAGTATGTAGTCATTTCTATTAATAAAATAAATCAAGATATTTATATGTACTATAAAGAAAAACTCTCTATTATTGAATAAACATTTTCTTTTCCTAATATTTTGGCTTGAAATCAGGGCCTTGAACTGGCTCAGCTTGCTTACTGACTGGTAAACTACAACTTGGACCATGCATCCAGCCAGGCTTTTGAGTATTTGTGTTGGAGATGAAATATCACAGGAATTCCCATCTATTCCTGCTGGCTTCTAATAATTGTCCTTCAGATTTCCAAGTGCTTTGATTACAAGCATGAGTTTAAAACAACATACTTACAAACTGGGGACCAGGAGTTTGGCCTAGTGGTTAAAGTGCGTGCCTAGCATGCATGAAGACCCGGGTTCGATTCCTCGGTACCACATACATAGAAAAAAGCCGGAAGTGGTGCTGAGGCTCAAGTGGTAGAGCTCTAGCCTTGAGAAAGTCCAAGGACAGTGCTCAGGCCCTGAGCTCAAGCCCAGGACTGGCAAAAAAAAAATAAAATAAAATAAAACAACATACTTACAAACTGTATCTTCTACATATGGGTTTAAATAATTTTCAAAATCACTTAGAAACAAGGAATGTCTTTTGAGAGAAAATAAGTCGTTGCATAATATTATCTTGTAAATATTTCATAGCTATAATTTAAACAATCCAACACCAAAGTGGTGCATAATCTAGAGTCTGTCAGAGGACTTTCAATATTTATTCTTGCTTTCATTTGAATTATTAATTTAATATTTATGTTGATATTATTCTATTACTCTGAAATGTCTACATTCATTAATTTATTAATCATGTCAATATTTGCATTATATTATAAATACTATCAGATTGAACATATCATTAATATCTTTTCCTGTTGGAACATATTCCATAACATTTATGGCTTGCAAAGTATTTCATTGAATTTAATTCTCTAAATATGGTGCAATATTTTAAGCAAATCTTTCTTTCCTGTCTATGATATTTGAGAAACAAAAAACTCTGAGAATCAATAATGTGGCCATTTTCATAACTACACCTATTGTTTACTTTTCAGAGCTAAAATCAAGCACAATTCAAGTGTTTGATTTTTCTTTAATTCTCTAATGCACCTACATGTATAGACATATTTATATAGAATTATATAGACATATATAATTTTTGTCAGCTTGAATGCTGGTCCTGGGCACTATCCTTGAGCTATTTTGCTTAAATCTACTTCTCCGCTACTTTCTAGATTTCTAGTGGTTAATAGGAGATAAGAGTCTCATGAACCTTCCTAACGGAGCTCTCTTCAAACCATGATCATCAGATCTCAGTCTCTTGAGTAGCTAGGATTTCAGATTTGAGTGACTAGTTTCCAGCTATAACTTTATCTCTTGAGGAAGCAATTGTAGGAGACACAAAGATGAAAGAATATATGTTAAAAAGATAGAGGGAAAGCTAGACTGTTTTTATCAAAATTTTCATGTTACAATATTATGTGAAGAGAATTAATGTGCAAATAGCACATTTGACTAAATATGGAAATATTTTATTAATAGAAATCACATTATTCATTTCTGTACAATTAATTCCATACAAGAATAGTCACACTTTTGTATATTTTTATAGAAAGTCATTTATGACGTGCAATTGAAAAATCAAACCAAAAAGTAGCATCATAATATAGTTTCTTTAGGACAAAGAATCTACCAATTCAATTAGACTATTAAGCATATTAATTCATTTTAAAAATAATATAATTTATGGATTACATTTTATTTCAAAATATTTAAGTTTCTAGATATTACCTTATTCTGTTTCCTTGCAGCTTAATGAAGTCATTGGATAGATGAATATATCTATTATAACTGATATTTATTCCTTTCATTTACCTTCTTGGAAAATGTACAACCAATGTAATATTTTACTACCACTTGATCCTTTCACTTAATACTCCAAGTCCAGGGCAAAGAAAAATTAATTTGTGATGGTTTTTACTATCTTGCACTAAATTCATAACAATTTTCTATTTTAAAGTTTGATATAAATTTAAGTACGCTATTGTGCTATGGTCTTTTGCTTTTAAATGCACATGTATTTCACTTTTTCCCTTAAACTTAAGAGTAGCATTATTATTTCTAATCTTCAACCTTTCAAATATTCTTGATTTAAGGAAGCTTGACTTTGGGTAAACCTGTCACTGAACACGCTCATAAAATTATATTTGTAACACTGGTTCTTAGAATTTTCATTTTCTATACAAATTCTCAATGTGAAAATTAGCATTTGACATATACTACTTATCTGTGATTAATTTATTTACTTTACTGTTTAATTAAATTATACATAATTATTGGGTTTTTCTTTTTCATGTACTTCAAATGTAAATACTTGTCATTCTGAGTCACTATTAATATATGAATAGAACTAATGTATGTTTTGGCTTCACTCAATGCCATAAAACTTTTTTAAAGGTATAAGAATACAAATCAATGTATTCAATGTAAAATTAAATAAAAAATAAAAACATACTTTTTACAACTCAGAATAGAGAAGATATTAATTTGAAAAACTATGGAGTCTCATAATTTTTCTGAAAAATAAATCTAGTGGTTCTAATTTCAAATCTTCCTGTATAAAATACCATATTTCTATTATCTAATCTATCTGTGATTTAAAAATGGTAAGGGGAAATAACTAGTACTTTAAAAAAATATTCACACATTTGATAATTAAATTAATGACACAATTAAGGCACAAGGCCATAAATAAATGTACAACTCTGTTATTAAAAACACATTTGACTGCAAATCACATTTAATATTGAAGGCAGAATTTGGGAGTTCTCCAAAAATTTTTAAAAGAACCTTAATTTAATCACTATAAATAATTTTAATACCTTATATATTTGTAAAAACACAAATTAATCTTCCTTTTAGGGAATTTCTTAATTATTTTACTGTATTCTACTAAATATTTTTTCTCAAATCAATTTTAATTCTGAAAGCATTCTATCTTATGGCAAAGCTACATGCCTGATTATGCCACCTGTGAATACTTCACCTTGTGATATAAAAAATTTATTTCATTCTTTATTTAAATCTTTGGGCTTATTTTGAAGGGAATCAAAATTCTTGAATATAATTTATCTCATATTTTGGTAAGCTTAGCCATTTTTTTCTTAAGCATAGTGTAAGGGTCAATATGTACTGTTGGTATGAGTCCACATATCATATCATCTTGTGTTAAAGAATAAGGTACATATAGAAGTAGCACCTTAGTTATATCAATTGTGTTATATATACTGGGAATGTCTTCTCTCTGTAGTTTTATGATAATTCAAGATAGTCTCAAGCCCTGAGTTTATGTAGCTACCAAGATCCCCTTAGGAAGTAAAGACTACTCAAGGCACATTAGTCAGAATTGATTCAGCCAGTGTCAACACCACACCAAATTGCATGGGCTAGTTCTTTTCAGTCTATTAACACAATAATATGACCCTAAACTAAAGAGAATGACGTTCTGGAGAACTTATGTTGGGAATAATATAATAATAATATCATATGAATATTATCAGGAACATCTTGAAATGTTTCATGAAAAATACTGTATTTATGCAGATATAGGAAATTTTAAAAAAGATGTGTTTATCACTCATAAAAATATACTAGACATCAATATAAATTGATAAATTATTGATTAAGCTCTCCTTGAGTTATTTTACTAAGATTCATAGAAATGCAATTATTGTGCTAAAGGAGGCAAATATTAATGAGTTATTATATTAAGGTTGTTCCAATTCATTTTGAGAATATTATTACAAACTCATCACAAGCATTTATCTGGGTCTGTTCAATTCATCAGATAAATGATATTAGTAAATATGTTTTTTCTAATATATCTGTAAGTTTTAAAACCAGCTTTCTAATTTGCCTTCATTAGCTTAATAAATTGGATTTTCTCTTGATTTGCATTTATTTAATTACTTTTGTAAGACTGAACATTTTAATGTATTTATACTGGTCATTGAACTCTCCAGTAAAGGATATTATCTGCTTACAGTCCTTTATTCATCTATTTACATTTTTGCTGTTGTCTTCTTATCAAATTATATTGCCTGTTTATTTTCATCAAACATCTTTCATGTGGATTATACTTGGAGATGTTTACCTTCATTCATTTTACCATCTTTGAGAAATTTTCTAATGCATATTTTAAGTGTCATTTTCTTTTTAAATTAGTTTTGTGTGATATAAAATATAAAATTCATTTACTAGTAACTTCATGAAGTCACTATTATAATCCTCATGAATGAAAAAGATAAGTCTTACTAATGTAAAATCAATATTCCAAAGTTTTCCTGGCTGTGTGTTATATAGCAATCTTTCAATTAAACATCATGAACAGTTTTTTTCTGAAATTATAATAGCCAGCTCCTTGCACTGTTACATGCAATAGTTTTTCCCTTCCACAGAATCCATGACAGAGTTCCTGTATTTTGAGAATATCGACATTTATCAAAAATAAAAAATAAAAACTTGAGGATGTAAGTAAATATGCAGCGTTGAGGTATGGTTGTTTTGAATTGTTACAGTCATTCAATTCTCAAATCATATATATCTTTGCTTTCAAATAACTTTCTTAGGTTGGAATCAGATCCAATAAAAATAGCAGTCAGAGAGAGAGACAGAGACAAAGCATAACAAGAATTCAAAAGTCTGATGTGGGTTCTGAGAAGTGAAGCTCAGATAGAAAGAGTAGACCCAGACCTGTGGTAGAAAGAGTCAGTCCCTACCTGACTACCAGCTAAAAAACAGAGCCACAATCCTGGAAGTGAAAATGAGTATATCCTTTTCAACAGACTAATGCACCTCCTAAGTTCATCTTCAGATTCCTCTGGCAAGCATCCGGTTATTTAATTTCTTGATAAAAACCAGAGTTGATAATGACTTGAGAGAATGTGATTTTTAAACTAGAGAACAATAAGTTCAGATATACTGGTGTGGTTTCAGAACTCTGAGTTTGTGATTATCACATAGAAATTCAAAAATTAAAAATAAAAGTGCCTTTGTTCAATGATTTGGGCTTTGCAACAAGCATATTTCCTATTCTACCTTCTTAGGAAATGGCTGTATTTTATTTGTCTGTTTGTATGTTTATTACTTAGGCAGTAGCAAAGTATGAACTCAAGAGTTCTTGTGTGCTTTACTACTTGAGCAAGGCCCTTAGCCTTTGGGTTGGCATTTTATTTCTGAAGCAGGTTCTTGCTAACATTCTCTGTGATGCCTCAAACTTCTGATTATTCTATCTTCATCTTCAGAGAAGTATGGAATTACAACTGTGTTTCACCATTCCTGTTTGGAAATTTACCTGCTAAGACATGCCCTTTACACACTTGCACAATAAAGCATGAATGCCAGTGTTTGATGTACTTGCCTATTCCTTAATCTGCTCCTGGTCTTCTAGTTTGATAACCTATGAGGCTGCCAGATGCATGTAAGGAAGCAAAAAGGGAAACTTTCAGGATGTAATTTATCACTCCAATGGAATAGGGACTCTGCATGGAGTTGAAGTAATTCCGACTTTTAATCTTGTATGGCATTTCATTTCATGTTTTCTTGTCATAAAAGACAGATACTTTGAATTTATACATGTATGAAGTGTATCAGATTTTGCCAAGAAAACCACACACACGTTTAGGTACAAAGAAAAAGAAAATCTTTATTGCTAGCAAAGGGACCTGCTCGACCCCTTCTCAAAATAAAGAAGTACCAGCTCTGGTCTCTGGTGGCCTATGTAACCAGTGTGGTTGAGGACGTAGAGACTGTGGTGTGGATGTGAGGACCCTGGGCTTCATCAGGGCGGGTTGGGGTTTAAGGCTGCTGCCCAAATGAGTCTGCAGCCGCCCAGGCCGAAGGCCCCTCCAAGAGGATCGTATTGCTTTGTATGGTTATAGATGCCCCAAATGGGTGCCATCTCAAGGTCAATGGGGTGGAAGCTGACTATTACTGCTCTGATTGAACGGGCCTAGAATTGCTTGGGAAAGGAGCATATTAAACTATGGGAAAGCGGGGGCCCTGGGTCAACACTGATTATTCACTCCTTTGACCAAATGGGCCAGATATTATGTGGGAAAAGGGCCTGCTAAGAAGTTATGAGAGAGGAGGCCATAGGGTTGTGTGTGTGTGTGTGTGTGTGTGTGTGTGTGTGTGTGTGTGTGTGTGTGTGTGTTTCCAGAGACTGAAATCAGGGATGTATGAAATCACATGGATAATTGTTCCACCATGTGAGCCACACCTCCATTCGGTTTTTGTTTTAGTTCTTTTCCAGATAGGGTCTCACCCTTTGGCTTGGAGATGACCTTGGATAGTGATCCACCCTTCTTTACCCTTGTTTGATCACAAGAATGATGATCATGCAGAGTTAGCTCATTTATATCTTGATGTGAATAAGTCAGTTTTTTAAAATGTTGATTCTGAACGTTTAAAGGGAACCATGACCTTAATCGTGAAAGCAGTTCTCAATGACAGAATACAAGAGAAAGTGTAAGGCCTGGCAGTAGGAACTAACTTGTGTTGAAATCTCACTAAAGAGATTTTGGTAGAGCAGTTATTCAAAGCAAGAATTTGATGGTTTTATTCCAGGTAAATTTTCAACTTCGGCTTGCAAAGAAATAGAAGTAAATCATCCGAGTGCATAGTTCATAATCTCAATTAAATTAATGGGTTGGTTTGTTTTGGTAGAGAAGAGCCAGTGATGCAGTTTCTCTTTTTAATTATAAAGTTAATAATGAAAGATCATATTATCAATCATTCCCCAGGAACATAATCACACTCTATAAAATTAGAAATCACTACAATTAAAGGTAAACTTCAAGTAGTAGAATTTCTTGAGCTTTTAGAACCCAGCTAATCTTTTAATACTTTTAATGCCTGAACTTTACATCTGATCATGTCTCCTGTTAAAAATGCTTCTTTCAGAGATCAAAGGCTTGATCTAGAATATTTGTCATGCTACAGTAATTGTGACTAGCTATTTATTTATTTAAAGTTATGAGTTATCTTGATTCCTTATATACCTTTTGTGCCATCAGAAAAAATTATTTTTTCTATGAATTTATCAATTCAGTTTTCAGAACAGATGTCAAGTTTAATTGCTGCCATAGATTAGTCAGCATAAGAATTGTGCAATAAGCGTCTGTTTCCAAGCGTAATATGTGTATGTAAAATAACTATTACCACAGTTAAGATTGTACGTATGACTAAATATCAAATTTGAATCCAAATTTGGAATTAATCTTTATTCACTAATGTGAATTTTGATAACCTGTTTTTAGCATTATCTGACCCTTAATATATAGAGATCATTATTTTAAACATTGGCACATTCCTATTCCAGGAAGCAGAATCCATCTACTGTTTCAAATGTTACACATGGCATTTGATTGAACTAGATATGGCCATTATAAACTTCATCTTTAAACAAAAAATGACTCTCAAAGATCATGAAAATGTATGTTGTGTGAAACATATGGTGTCACATGTAGAGTAAGTCAAGGAAAGACTAGTTGCTGACTTTATTGCTGAATATACTTCCTGATACTATAAGATTTTCTAAAAGTTTATCCATCCTCTAGCTCATGTAATTTTTAATGGTTATACATGTATATAATTATGCAGTATATTCATTCACATCCATGTGCACAGTTAATTTTATGGATTTCAGCCTGTTTTTTTAGAATTTGATAACAAGTTTTAATTGGACATAGTGTCCTGTTCAATCTGATAGCATTCAATTTTGCATCTAAATACACAGACCTACCTGCTAATAAAATTTCTGTTCTCAATATGATTATTAATTAAATTTCTCCCATTAAGTAAGACATTTTGGTTATTCTGTAACCATTTATCTCTATTATACTGAAACACTGCAATTATTATGTTTATAAGATGTGTGTCCTATGGATTTCTGATTTAAAATGATTGTTTCTTCTCTTACACATTTGTTTTCTCTTAACAGTGCCAGTTAATGATGGTTGTATTGAACATATATCTCAAAATCTTCATATCCTAAATTCTTTCTAAATTCTTCACTTCAAACTCAATTTTCCCAAATTTACATATTGTCATCATCAAATTATTTTCAGTTTTGAAATTTGTCATATTATTCTAAGAGCACATCAATCAATCAGCTTATTTTTATATTAAAATATTTTAACACTCATCTGTTAAGTCTTTCAAAAATTCTCACCATCTCCCTGCAGCATCTGTATGTATTTTGGGAGATATTAATGATTGCATTAATTTCTCACTGAGACTGAATTGTATACACTATTTTTCTGTTCTGTTTCTTATCGATGTCCCCTTTGAAAGAAAAAATACTCCTCAATGTGCCTTATTGATAAAAATGTTTGCAGTATGGGGCCAGGAGTCTGGCCTAGTGGTTAAAGTGCTTGCCTAGCATGCACGAAGACCCAGGTTCAATTCCTCGGTACCACATACATAGAAAAAAGCCAGAAGTGGTGCTGAGGCTCAAGTGGTAGAGCTCTAACCTTGAGAAAGTTCAAGGACAGTGCTCAGGCCCTGAGCTGAAGCCCAGGACTGGCAAAAAAAAATGTTTGCAGTACTCCATTAATCTCTGCATGCAGTCCTTAAGAATAGAATTTAAGCATTTTTTCTTTCTTTATTTTTTTGCAACACTGGGGAGTAAATTCAGGGTCTCATGCTAACTAGGCGAGGGCTCTACCACTTGAAGCATATTTCAAATACTTTAGCCTTCAGCTTATTATTCAGTTAAGATTTCATGCTACTTTGCATAGTTGGCCTGGACCTGGGACCCTCATATCTCTGCCTTCTAAATACCTAAGACCATTTGCTTCTGTGCCTGGTAGCTTTTGGCTAAGATCCTCAAATCTTCTAATCATGAGCCACCTGTCACCATCCATAAGTAGCTTGGATTAGAGAAGTACCACAATTCTTGACTTACAACTAATATAATTAATACTCTTTGTTTTGGCCTTGAACTGAGGATCTGAGCACTGTCCTTAGGTTTTCTCGAGGCTAGAGCTCTACCACTTGAGCCACAGCACCACTTTTGACTTTTTTCTATGTATACCAAGGAACCTAACCCTAGCTCTTAGTGCATAGTAAGCAAGCACTCTATCACTAGGCCAAACTCTGGCCCCAAATTTAATACTCTGTAATTCCAGTGCTTGAATCATCAGCGCACTAGAGAGTAGTAGAACCAAAATAATGGAGAAGTTATTTTCTACAACTACCAGATTTTACAGCCTTGGAGCTTTTTATTGGTCCATCTGATATTGCAATGCTACAGTATGAGGATTTTTTTCTTTGTTCCCTTCTCACAATACCTGGGGATGAAAATCTTCTTGAAATTGTATCTGGCATACTTCTTTTTTTAAACTCAGGCTGCCTTGTATTGGAGTTCTCCCTCCTAATTTCAAGCTCAGAGTAGCTAAAATATAGGCCAGTGCATGGCCTGAATACAAAAGAATTCATTGAGTAATCTTGCAACATACTTCCTTCAAGATAATTATATTTTCTTTATATTTATGCCTGTTTGGGGCCATATCCTGAATAAAGTTCCGATTCCCTTAACATCATGTAATTAAATCTACTTTCTATCTAATTTCTCAAGGAATGACATGAGTCATATTCTTATATTTAAAATTCTGTCTTTCTGCACTTTGCATACGCTGAGGATTTTTTTTATATTTCAATCAATATTTTTCATATATTTTTATTGTAATTAATAGAAGGGTTACATGATATTTGGCAGATAGATGGTGCATTAATTCCCATACATTGATACCCTTTCACATGTCTTGGTCCCCATTTTCCTCCCCACCACCCCCACCCCTCATCTTGTTTTACCCCATTCCCTATCCAATTTCAGATAACCAAATACTAATATATCCGATATATCAGGTAACAAAGTGAGATAGTGTAACAATATGCGATAACCAAGGGACAGCAAAAGTGATGAGAGATAACATAGTACCTTAAGAACAACAATAATTCATTATATGGCTTATGTTTACATCATATTTTAAATGACAAGTTTAACAAACAAGTATTCAAGGAGGGAATCTCTAATTACAATCTCTGGGACTTAGTATTTAGAACTCAATCAAAATTAGGCTAAGGGTTTATATGTCATAGAAGCATATCAATTTATGAAATAAAACATTATGTCTATAGAGTCATAGGTTTTTATGTCTATATAGTTATGTTTGTATTTCCATTACCATGTCCATAGCTTTGGGTATGCAGTTATTGAGTCCTCGCTCTGTACTCTTTGGATTTAATAACTGCATATTAAGGATACCATGCGCCTTTTGTTCCTTAGGTCTTGACTTGTCTCACTCAACATGATTCGCTCTAGATTCATCCACTTCCCTGTTAATGCCATTATTTTATCTTGTCTGTTGGCTATGTAGAATTCCATTGTGTATATATACCACATATTCTGTATCCATTCATCTGCAGTAGGGCATCTGGATTGCTTCCATTTCCTGGCTATTATGAATAGTGCAGAGATGAACATAGCTGAGCAGGTGTCTTTATCATACCCTGGGTCATGCTGTTCACGGTAGATGCTCAGAAGTGGTATGGCGGGATCATAGGGAAGGTCTATTTTCAGTTCTTTAAGGAACCTCCACACTGCTTTCCAGTTTGGCTGAACTAGTCTACATTCCCACCAGCAGTGTAGTAGGGTTCCTTTTTCTCCACAACCCCGGCAGCAACTGTCATTGTCTGAGTTCAAAATCTTGGCCATTCTTGTTGGGTATCTTAGGGTTGTTTTTATTTGCAATTCCTTCATGACCATAGATGATGAACATTTTCTCATATGTTTTTCTGCCATTTTAATGTCTTCTTCTGATAGGTCTCTGTTTAGTTCCCTTGCCCATTTAGTGAATGGTTTATTGGGTTTTTGGGGGATTAGTTTCTTGAATTCCCTGTAGATACTAGATATTAAGCATTTCTCTGATGTATTATTGGTGAATATTTTTTCCCAGTTGGTTGGCTGTCTCTCTACTTTTGCAACTATGTTTTTATCTGGACAGAAACTTTTTATTTTTAGGTAGTCCCATTTATCGAGTCTCTCTCCAATCTGTTGTGACCCTTGGATTCTGTTCAGGAATCTGTTGCCTGTGCCTATGAGTTCCAGTGTCTCTCCTACTTTATCATGTAGCAGTTTCATGGTTTCTGGTCTGACATTGAGGTCTTTGATCCACTTTGAGTTAATGCTTGTGCATGGGGAAAGGCTAGGGTCAATTTTTAGTTTTCTGCATGTGGCTGCCAAGTTTTGCCAGCACCAATAATTGAATAGACTGTGTTTGTTCCATTGTATATCTTTGGCTCCTTTGTCAAATACAAGTTGCCTATAGGTATGTGGTTCTATTTTTGGGTCTTCTATTCTGTTCCACTGATCTTCTGGTCTGTTTTTGTGCCAGTACCAAGCAGTTTTTGTTATTATGGCTCTATAGTAGAGTTTGAAGTCTGGTATTGTAATACCACCAGCATTGCTCTTTTTGCCTAGAATTGTTTTGGCTATTCTAGGTCTTTTCTTGTTCCATATGAATCTTTGGATTACATCTTCAATTTCCGTAAAGAATGTCTTTGGGATTTTGATAGGGATGCATTAAATTTGTATATCAATTTTGGCAGTATAGCCATTTTCACTATGTTGATTCTCCCTAGCCATGAGCATGGGATGTCTTTCCATTTCCTAGTGTCCTCTTTAATTTCTTTCATTAGGCTTTTATAGTTTTCATTGAATAGTTCCTTTACATCTTTGGTTAAGTATATTTCTAGTATTTTATTTTTTGGGGGGCTATTGCGAATGGGATCATTTTCTTGATTTGGCCTTCTGTTTGTGTTATTGTTGGTGTACAAGAAGGCTACTGATTTCTGATGATTGATTTTGTATCCTGCTACTTTGCTAAAGTGGTTTATTAATTCTAGTTGTTTGGGAGTGGAGTTTGTTGGGTCACTCAAGTAGAGGATCATGTCGTCTGCGAATAGGGATAGTTTAATTTCTTCTTTCCCTATGTGGATCCCTTTGATGTCCTTTTCTTGTCTTATTTCTCTGGCTAAGGGTTCGAGCACTACATTGAAGAGAAGTGGAGAGAGTGGATATCCCTGTCTAGTTCCTGATTTTAAGGTGAATGGTTCCAGTCTTTCACCATTTAGTATAATACTGGCTGTAGGTTTTTCATATATGGCTTTAACTATTTTGAGGAATGTACCTCTTATTCCTATTTTTTCTAGTGCTTTCAACATGAATGGATGTTGTATTTTGTCCATAATGAATCATCCATTTCTACTAGATTTTCTTGTTTCTTTGAATATAGGCCCTGGTAGTACCTATTCATTATGGACTGGATTTCTTGGGAATCAGTTGTGATTGTTCCTGTGGGGTCTCTAATCTTGTTTATTTGAGTCTCCCCTTTCCTTTTTTGATTAATCTTGCCAAGGGTCTGTCTATTTTGTTGACTGTTTCAAAGAACCAACTTTTTGATTTATCGATTTTGTGTATAGTAAATCTTATTTCAATCTCTGAAATTTCTGATTTTATTTTTGTTATTTCTGTCCTTCTAGCTGTTTTAGAATTAACTTTTTCTTGCTCCTCTAGGTGTTTCAGTTTTTTTCCTTAGGTCATTTACGTACTCTTCTTCTGTCTTTTTAATATGCGTTCCTAGTGCAATAAATTTGCCTCTTAGAACTGCCTTTGCTGTGTCCCATAAGTTTCTTTATGATGTTTCTTGATAGTCATTACATTCAAGGAAGTTTTTAATTTCATTTCTGATCTGATCTGTTACCCAGGAGTTATTCAGAAGTGTGTTGTTCAGTTTCCATGGGATTGAATGTTTTTTGACTTTGACTGCATTGTTCAGAATTAGTCTGACTCCACTGTGGTCTGATAGGATGCATGGGATTATATCAGACCTCTTGTATCTGCTTAAGTTTTCTGTATGAACTATTATATGATCTATTTTGGAGTGTGTTCCATGTGCTGCTGAGAAAAATGTAAAAAGTTTTTCCGTTGGGTGGAAGACTCTGTGTATATCTGTTAGGCCCAACAGGGCTATTGTGTCATTTAAATCGATGGTGTCTTTGCTTAACTTTTGTTGAGTTGACCTGTCATTTGTTGAGAGTGGTGTATTGAGGTCTCCCACAATGATTGTGTTTGAGTCTATCTTGTTCTGTAATTCTAAAAGAGTTTGTTTGACGAATTTGGGTGCTCCCATGTTGGGGGAGTAGATGTTTATGACTGTAATATTATGGCCATGGATTGTACCTTTTACTAATATATAATGGCCGTCTCTATTTTTATGTACTGATTTTACGGAGAAGTTAATTTTGTCGGAGATTAAGATTGCTACTCCTGGTTTTTTGCATGGTGCATTGGAGTGGAAAATTCGTTTTCATCCTTTCACTTGGAATTTGTTTCTGTCTTTGGCAGTGAGGTGGGTCTCTTGGAGGCAACATGTGGATGGGTGGTGTTTCTTAATCCTGTCTGCTGCTCTGTGTCTTTTGATTGGATTGTTCAGCCCGTTCACATTTAGGGAGATTATGGAGAAGTGGTCAGTGTCCATTGTCGTTATTTATTTTTACTTCTAGGTTTCTTTCTCTCTCTTTTTTCCCCTTTTCTGTTTAGTGAATTATAGATGTTTGCTACTTGATAGGGGTTCTTGATGTTCTACAATTTGTTCTCGATTAATTAGTATTTTTTGTAACGATGGTTAGGGTGCACGTATTCATAAAGCTTCTATTTGGAGTGAAATATTCTTGTTTCTCCCTCAAATGTAAATGCTAGTTTTGCTGGATATATCAGTCTGGGTTGGCAGTTGTTGGTCTTTAGGACATCGATGTTTTTCCAAGCTTTTCTTGCATTTAGGGTTTGCGTGGAGAGATCTGCTGTGATTCGAACGTTCTTCCCATTATAATATAGCTCCTTCTTTGTTTTTGCAGCATTTAAGATCAATTCCTTGGTATTTGGGTCTAGTGTCTTTACTATGATATGTCTAGATGAGTTCCTTCTAGGATCTTGCCTGTTTGGGGTCCTGAAACCTTCAATAATGTGAGTATTTTCCCTTTTGAAGTTGGGGAAGTTCTCTGCTATGAATTTGGGGATTAAAGGTTGTATACCTTTGTTCTGAAATTTGGCCCCCTCCTCAATCCCTATTATACGAAGATTAGACTTCTTTGCTGCATATGCCAGTTCCTGGAGCTCTCTCTGGTAGATTCTGACTGATTTTTCCAAGGTGGCAATTCTCTGTTCCAGGTCTTGTGTTTTATCTTCCGTTTCTGATGTTCTATTCTCCATCTCCATCAATCTGCTGCTTAATGCCTCCATTTTTGCTTGAAGTGTGGACATTGAGCTGATCATGTCTGCTCTGAGGGTATTAATCTTTCTTCCATTTCTCTTTTGAATTCGAGGAGCTCTTTGGAGATTTCCTGCTTATGTTCCTGAAACTGTTTTTGGAGTTCTGTTTTAATCTCTGTAGTCATGTTCACAATCATCTCCTTGAATAGGGTCATGTTTTGTGTCGCACCTCTCTAATTCTCAGAAGGCAAACGTGGCTGCTGATTGGCCCTCCAGTTCCCTGCTGCTTTGTCAGAGAGTCTGTGACTGTGGGGGGGGGGGGCCCTCGGTGCCATCTTGCTCAGGATTCCCAGCTGGAGGTTGCCCGGCTCTAGATTTGAGTGGGACAGATGCTGGCTCCTATTTTCCCGCACACCCCACCCACTGTTGTAAGGGGTCTCAGCGCCCCCCACTCTCCAGACCCAGTGGCCTGGGAGAGGAACCTGGTAGGTGGGTGGGAGCTGGGACACCTCCGCCTCCTTTGGTGGGGTGCTGGGTCTTGGTGTAGCCCGCCAGTTGGTCTCCAGTCAGAGGCCTTGGAGAGGAACCTGGTGGGCGGGTGGGGGCTGGGGCACCTCCTCCTCTCTTGGTGGGGTGCTGGGTCTTACTCCTGCCCGCCTGTCAGTCGCCAGTCAATGGCCTGGGGGAGGGGGCTGTTGAGGGAAGGGACAGGATTCTAAATTCCTTGCCCCCCTGCTCCTGCTGGTCTTTCTTGGGCAGGGTGGAGGGGTTTGAGTTAAGTTCTATAGCTTGGCATCAGCTCTGCTTTCCAGATGGGTTTGGGGACCCACGGTGCTACTCACGCCTCTCCGTTCATCTGTGGGTGTTGCACAGTGTTGGAGAATCCTTCACTCCCCTCGGATCTCCACAGCCGCCTGTGGTCCATATCTTGGTTCCGCTGCTTGCTGTCCTGGTTCTGTGTCTGGGTTAGGCTGCTTCTGTGGCTCGTTGGCCTGGTCCTGTGCTGGTTTCTGCAGCAGTCGGGGCTGCCCTGCCCGGTGCCCTCCTCTGCTGCTTTTCGCAGCTAGGAGCCCGCAGCGAGGGGTGGGGGAGGGGTCCTCGAGTTCGGAATTCTTTGGGAAAGTTGGATGTAACCTTTATCTGGATTTCTTTTCCGGTTTGAGTCCTTCTCTGTTGCTTCTTGAGTTTGTTGTGGATTTCTTAAGATAATTGACTTGTGGGACTTCCTGGTTCTCTCTTTTTATGAGAGAGAGCTAGGCAGCATTCCTATTGTCTCGGCGCCACCTTCCGCTCCTCGCTAAGAGGATTTTTATAAGCCATCAGTTCTCCTAGCTGATTTCACATTGATCATACTCAAGTGCTACAGACATAGAGAGGAAATAAGTAGAGTTCCTACCATACAAAATGTCTATTGACTGCAGTCCATTGGCTTTCATAGAGAAAACTTGTAAAAAGAAAAATAAGTAACTTGTAAGCTGGTAAAAAAAAAAAACATTTTTCCATAACTAAATCATGACAATGGAAATAAATTCTTAAATGTTTGCTGAAGTATATTGTTTATAGCAAGCCAGATGCTTTCTTAAGCTCTCTCAAGCTAATAAAAATGGAACTGTCTGTTAAGCTTTCTTAAGCTTATAAAAACACACATACAGAGCCTTTCTCATTGTTTTTATTAAAAAATTTATCCAACCCTAAAGGATACATTCTCGTTTATTTACCATCTTACTATTTAAATTATTACTCACAAATAGAAATTCTGATATGAGTATTTCATGAAATAAATTATAATGGAGGTTTGAAACCTTTTTTTAATTCAGTAAAAATAAATTGAAAGCAACAGTTTATGAAAACATTAAACATGAAGATAGGAGTATTATATGTAAATTATAGCCTGAAAGTAAAAGCTTATAAGACTATCATAGATAAGAGAAAATAAAGTAATGCTGTTGAATTTCAGGCTCATAATTTCATGCACTGAAAATAACTATTGATATTTTGGTGGATATTAGTAACATACCTTTATGTATGGAGTATATCAATATCTGTTTCTGATGTGAACCAGCTATCGATTATCATGTACATTATTGTTCAAGAGGAGAACTTTGATTATGTAATTAACAGTTTTTTGCTTTAGATTTTCGCTTATCAACTTTTCTTAGTATATCACATTGCAAAGTGTCATTCATTGTATAAGTACAATGAATGACAATCACAGATGGGAGAATATCAAATATGTTCTTTGTTGTCTCTTGAGATGTATCATAAGCATCTTTTATAGTAATGTCCACGCATTTGAGATGAGATTCCACAGCTAATGAGATTGAGGAAAGCAGCTGGTTGGCAGAAAATATGTATAAATGCTATGTATGAATTGTTCACTAGCATGAATATGATTTACACTTTATTTGGAAAAATAATTTTTAGTAATGGAGGTACAAAAACTAGTTCCCCCCAAATTAGAATAGTATAATAATAATTGATTTATAATAACAAATATTCATTGGTCAGTATACCTTTCTTGGCAAAACCAAAGTAACACTTTCAAAACTGATAAATTTATTACTGTAAAGGGGACTGGTACTTCATATGCACTACAGGATATCATAACAAATAATCGTGGTTCCTACATTTTGCTTTCTAGATATTTGAATATTCCTGGCTATAGGATACATAGTTTATCTTAGATAACAATCTGTTTAAAATTTGTTCGTTTTTAGACATGAATACAAATTGTTGCTGAAATTCTCTAATACCTTCAGTGACTAATCACCAGATGACAAAAAGTATCAGGAATCTAACAGTAGTTAAGAAATAAGCAAGGATAAAAGATGCTCTCTACATGAAATATTAATGATAACATTTGTTTGTAACAAGACTCAAAATCCGTTTTAGAATCTTGCCTAGGGCCTAGAATTAAATTAATATCAAATAACAGATTAGCAGAATAGTATACATGTTTTATATAGGACAAGAGCCTTTCAGAAGAAAATAAAAACCTCAGAAAAGTGATGAGTGTCAGTTACTTAACTGAACAAAAGTTGGCAAGTTATGGAATTTTGATTAAGGAAAGGTAGATAATTGGGCAAAATAATTAGAGATAACTAGTTTAATATAATTTATTTGTACAGAATTCTTTTGGTGACAATTTTTCATCGTAAGCTGTAAGAATGTTGTTGCTTTTTTTTTTTTTTTTGGTTAAACCTAGTATGTGGAAGATTTCTTTCACTTGGGAATTCTTCCTTTTACTTTGAAGAAACTACATGAAGGTCAGAGCGATTTTCTTCTCCCTGCTGTTTTTGAAGCGCCTTTCACTTAAGCAGTCAATATGACAGTGTGAGGTATTTTTAACTCCTTCATAAGCAAAATCCAATATTCTACCTTGCAGCATTTGTTGATAATTTGTTGAAAGTTGAGGCCTAAATTTCAACATTCCATGACTAAATTCTTTTATCTGAACAAAAGAGCATAGAAACACACACACATAAACACGAACTCTTAATCCCCTGGAATGACTTCTAGTAGGATTCAATTCACTGGGGATGAAAACCTAGGTCAAAATAAATGATTTTAAGATAAAAGGAGCCAAGCACAGAGTTAATAGATCTGGTTCTGAAAGACTCAAGAAGCAGGTTATGAAAGAGTCTAACACGTGGGTAGAAAGTTACTCAACTTGGAAGGATGCTGTGGGAATTAGTCCTCCAATTCTCCCACTTACTTTTATTGTGCCACTTTCATTGCTTCCTTTTTCTATTTTTATTTTTTAGGATTTTTTTTGCCAGTCCTGGGCTTGAGCTCAGGGCCTGAGCACTGTCCTTGGACTTTCTCAAGGCTAGAGCTCTACCACTTGAGCCTCAGCACCACTTCCTGCTTTTTTCTGTATATGTGGTACCAAGGAATCGAACCCGGGATTTTGTGCATGCTAGGCAAGCACTTTAACCACTAGGCCAAATTCCCTACCCACCCTTTTTCTATTGTTAATACTGATTTCAAATCACATAGAAGGACAGGCTAGAGCCCAATTTATTTGGGGAAAGATGTGTGTATGTGTACATGTGTGTGTATTTACTAAAGATGGTGAGTATAACATTTTTAATTATCTTAGATAAATAAATCATAAGAAACCATATTCTGAGGGACCGGGACTTTGGCGTAGTGTTAGAGTGGTTGCCTAGGATGCATGAAGACCCAGGTTTGATTCCTCAGTACCATATACATAGAAAAAAAGCCAGAAGTGGTGCTGTGACTCAAGTGGTAGAGCTCTAGACTTGAGAAAGCCCAAGGACAGAGCTCAGGCCCTGAGTTCAAGCCACAGGACTGGCAAAAAAGAAGAGAAACCATCTTCTGAGAATTCACAAAAAGGTAATACAATATATACAATCCAAAGGATTGAAATCTCATCTCAATGTGGTTTTTTTGCAAGCTAGTATACAGATCAGATCTATGTGTACAAGTAGAAGATAGATCTATCTGAATCATTCAAATATTAAATGTATTTTTATAACATTGCAAGCATATCTAAAACATTTCCCTGATTAAAATGTTACTGTATAGATCCAGGCATGGTACTGATCACCTGTAACCCTCTATGTATGGTAGAGAAACATGAGTTTGAGGCTAACTAAGATTACATACTGAGTCCCTGCCTCACAATAAAGGAAGGAAGCAATGAAGAAAGAAAGGAATAAGGCAGGCAGGCAGGCAGATAAGAAAGGAAGGAAGGAAGAAAGGGAGGAAGGGAGGAAGGGAGGAAGGGAGGGAAGGAGGGAGGGAGAGAGGGAGGGACAAATGAGCGAATTAATGGTACAATTTATCAAAGTAGCTAATAGACAGGAAAACTCTGAGGTAAATATGCTCTTTATATGGTTAATTTTCTTGTACAATTCTAATTTCAAGTTGTAAGTCATTCTCAAAACTAGTTTTAGTTTCTAGGAATGGAAAAGCTATAGTCAAACTTGTGTTGCAATAAGTGAAACATTTAAGAATCTAAATGAGGAAAAGATCTCCATGACATGCAAGGCTCCTAAATGCTCCTTGGCTTTCTATACTGCTGCTTCCCTATCTCAAAACTTGTCAGTTGTTCACTGACAACTCTACTGTTCCTGAGAATTCAGATTGAGCTAAATTAACTTCACTGGGTCTTGAACTCCATTTACGTATGTAATAGAAACTAATGTTGAGTCTTTCAGAAAATCATATTCAAAAGCATGGTACTTTTATATCCTGAGTACTTTGAACTAATGAAAGCATTCTCAAAATCAAATTTCTATTTCTATGGCTAAATTTCTATTTCTAACTCATTTTTTCTCCCCCTTGTTTTTTAGAAGCATTCATCTCCCAGAAAAATCACTTATTCCTTGAATTACTGAATTACCGCAATCCTCTGTACCTAATCATTGTTAGGAATTTGGTGGGTCTCATTGGGTTACTGGTACTCACTTTCTTAAGGAACTTTGTGAATATAATAAACATATTTACCTTTTCTGTTGCTTATCTGATTAGTATTATTTATTTTAACAGAACAAATTTATGAAACTTTCCTGTAGTTTTGAAAACTTCCTTTTACTTCGACTAAATGAACATTAGATGACTTTCGCAAACTTATAAATAAAAAAAAATTAAAAATGAGCCCAGGGACAGTACAAAGGCCCTGAGTTCAATCTCGAGTACCAATACAAAAAAATCAGCTGACAAAGAGGTACAATAGTTTTTCTAGTTATTTTATAGTTAGAAATATAAAATGCCTTTCTTTTCTGATTTATTGCTGTTGTATATATTTTAAAAAAAGTGAAGAGATGAAAAGGAAGACAAACTGTCAAAGATATCCTTCTACTAATAGAAGGATTTGTCATTTCCCTTGGTCATAATTGTTTTGGCTTTATTCACACAAAGAATCAATTATTTTATTTCATTAGAAAATGATTTCACTATTTTAATCCTCTACTAGGAGAATCCAAGATGTGTAGTAATTATTACACATGAGGGAAACCATTGAGCCTATGTTCCTTCGGGTATGGCTTATTTCAGTTAATATGATTTTTTCCAAGTCTTTCCATTTCCTTCCAAATGGGGCAATGTCATTCTTTCTGATGGCAGCATAGAATTTTATTTTGTATAAGTACCACGTCTTGATCCAATCATCTACTGAGGGGCAAGTGGAATAATGTAAAACCTAGATACAAAAGGATATATATATCCTCTCATATATGAGAATAAATGAAAGGGATTCTAGGATATGGAAACAAATGCTTTATCCTAAGTGATTGTTGTTTTTAATGAACTATTTTATTTCTCTCTCTTTTTTGCCCATTGGTTAATCTATTAGTAACTGTATTTGACTTTGTTACCTGGTATATTGTATATATGTTATTTGAAATAGGAAAGGGAAGGGGGAAACAAAATGATTGGGAGGGTGGGGGATGTAATGGAGACAAAAACATGAGAAGGAGTACTATTGTGTGAGAAGTAATGTACTTACAATCTGGCGAATGTAATTGGAATCCCTCTATACATTACTTAGAAAATAAAAAATAAAATAAAAAAAGATTTCAAAATCTTTGGTAAATAGCATATAACATACAGCCTTTCAAAGTGTTATTATTTTAACAACAATTGTAAAAATAAATTTAAATTATTTTCAATGATGCATGTTCACTGAGGTATAAAGTGAATAGGAACACATTTAAAATTGTCACTTGAAAGAATCACAAAACCATGAGAACAGAGTCTGGCGTATGCTTTATCCAGGGTACCAGAAAACTCCTTATCTCTACCAGATATTAAGAATTTAAATTTGGAGAACACATGGAAATTCTACTGCCTTGAAAAATTCTTCAAAAGAATTAAAGGTAAATTATTAGAACAGTCTCAGCTTTACCAAAGGAAAATAGAGTATTTTAATACTGTTGTCCCACATGAAGTGCAATGTCTAATTCTTAATCCCATCTAGGCCTGAATCACTTTTGTTTTCAAAGACTTATTCTGGTTCTATGCCAAACATCTTATGAGATTTGAAAATGCAGTACGTAAAAAATTTGAGAGTCTTCTCTGAAGAGGAAATAAAAATGTCCTATAGACACATGAAGAAATGCTCAACATCTCTGGTCATAAAAGAAATGGAAATCAAAACAACTCTGAGATTCCACCTCACTCCACTTAGAATGGCCACGATCAAGAAAACTAATAACAACAGATGCTGGAGGATATGTGGCCAGGACGGATCACTTCTACACTGTTGGTGGGAGTGCAAACTCGTTCAACCACTATGGAAAGCAGTATGGCAGTTCTTCAAATGACTAAACATAGAGCTCCCCTATGACCCAGCAATTCCACTACTTGGCATTTTCCCAACTGTCCAGAAACAGGGCATACTAAATCTACTAGCACAATGATGTTCGTTGCAGCACTATTTACCATAGCATAGATATGGAACCAACCCATATGTCCCTCAGTTGATGAGTGGATCAACAAGATGTGGTATTTGTACATAATGGAATTCTATACTGCTGTCAGAAAGAATGACATTGCCCTATTTGTAAAGAAATGGAAAGACTTAAAAAAAAAATCATATTAAGTGAAGTAAGCCAGACTCAATGGAACATAGGCTCTAGCTTTCAAATTGTTTTTCTGATTAATTAAAGGACTTGTTTCCATTGTCTTTATAATCTTTGACAACAAACGCCCAATAAAAACCATAAACTTGGATAGAGAAAGCCAACATGACTCCCACTCCATTTAACAAGCAAAACCCAGGTCGGGAGGCATAGCTCATCTGGTAGAATGCCAACAATGAAGCAAACTAAACATTTTCAAGGCCGTGAATTTAAACAGAAACAAGGACAAAGAACAAATTGCAAATTTTGTATGATATAATTTCTTCAGAATTCAAATTCCAATAAAATACTAGAGTTTTGATGTAAATGTGGAATACAACAGTTGTAAATTCTATAAATTTTACAGATCCTTCCTGTGTGCATCTACTTCTTTTTCAATGTGAACTTTAATTATGGCAACCAAATATGCTCTGTGGAGAAAGAGCTCTCATCCATATCAACTCTCATCACACTCTCAGTGAAGGTCAGGACTCTCTTCTATTTTTTTTTGTAGGTCATGGGATTTAAACTCCAGGCCTGGATGCTGTCCCTGAGCTCTTCAGCTCAAGACCCTCTACCTCAATATTCTTTGTGCATTATTTGAACAATTTCTTTACCAATTATTTCTGGTAAAATAACTTCCAGCTAGCTTCTGGAAAACCAGGCATGATGCTTAGACTTTTAAATCTTTCCCCATTTGATAATATTTAAAATGCACACAAATGTCAGTATGACAACTTACACATGTATGCTTAAAACCATATAGCACATATATAGCTTGTCCCCAAACAGCATGGAAGAAATATAAGGTACCAAGATTTTAGATATCTTGTTATTTTAGGTATTTATATTAAAGAATGAGATACTTAAAATCTACTGCTGAAGTGGTATATTTTGGTTGTTTGGATTTTACTTACTGGAGATTATACAAAATCAAAAAGGCAATAAAAACAAAAATTACAATTAGTTCAGACACAGTTTAATATTTGAGTTTAATAATTTTCATTCTGATTATTGGAAATATAAGTGAAAAAATAGACAAATAGGTTTGAATTTAAAATAACTGAAAGCTAGCTATTAGCAATGGGTAAATTCCATGTTTTAATCATATTATAATAAACATTGATGTATGTTTTCACTTCTTTAAGCTTAATTTTTTTATGCCCACTGATTTCTGTTTTCAAAAATATGTCATTTATCATTTTCCTTTCTGTTTTTTTCACTTGTGTTTTTGAGTTGTGTTTGCTGTACTGTATCTATTTTATTTTAGCATTTCATTTTACTCATTTATTTTATTTTTCATAGTCAAAAGGCTATACTTTTTTTAGAAAAATAATCGAAATTTGTCTGAGCTGAACAAAAATGTAAGGACTACATGGAAAATATTTTCACCTCCTATTTCTTTGTGGTAAAAAGAGACAAACATTTACCATTATTCTCTTAAATTTTCAGATTCAATTGTCATAGATAAAATTACAGAAAAGCATATGAATTTAATGTAAGAACCAAATTTAATGAAGAACCAAATAACTGACAAAGCAATAAATAGCCTTATGTTGCATAGAACAAAGAGAAACAACCAGACACATGGTTATATTTTGTTGGTAGGCAATAGTAAGATAACAAAATGTTTCAATGATGTCTATTTGTACATAATAATTTTGTTGATGATAGCCTCCTTTTTGTGATAGAGAAAGGTGTCATCTATTTTAAGGAAGGAAGAAGTAGGTTTACAATGTTTCACTTCCACTTGCTGTATTTTGAATCGTCATTACTTGCAAATACTCCTTATACCAAAGTGGCATGTTTTAAGAATTGCCCCTTTTAAATACTAATTTATATTGACATTCACAAAATGCTATGTAAAATGTTACTCTATTGCCTGTGCTTGACATTGAGAAGGTTATGTTAAAATCCTTACATACCAATGAAACGATGATGAATCAGTTTCCTACTTGACTGGAAATTGTAATGATTTATTTCAAAAGATTACTAAAAGAAACATTTGCTAATTATTAGTTTTTAAAATATTTGATTATCAGGCAAAGGGCTAAGATTCAGTGCAGATAAAGAGCTCAAGACACTAACCCCTCCTGACCCTAATAAATCACTAAATGGTCAAGGGAGTTAAGGAAAAAATTCTAGAAAATGAGGTAAAAATGGCAAAGCAACACAAAAGGAAATGTTCATCATACCTGTCCATATAAGAAATATAAATCAAAACAATTCTGAAATACTACTTATCCCAGTAAAACTGGGCCAATATTCTGAATTTGAACAACAAATGCTGGTGGATGTGAAGAAAAAGGAACCCCATTGCACTGCTGATGAGTATGTAAACTCATGTGAGTACTCTGGAACAGAATTCTGGATATTTCTAAAAAAAAAAAAACCCTAAACCTAAATCTCCTTATGACCTAGCCACACCACTCCTCAGTATCTACCCTGAGTGTCATGAACCAGGATATGATAAGGACATCTGCACATCCATGTTTATTGCTGCACTATTCACAATTGTCAAGATATGAAAATCACCCATATGGCCCATAATATATGAATGAGTTCAAGAAATGGGTACTTATATACAATGGAATTTTACACAGCTATTAGAAATGATAAAATAATGTCATTCACAAGGTGATGGATTGAACTAGGACAAATCATGTTGAGTGAGGTATGCCTAAGTCAGAGAGACAAATGGCACATGTTCCCCTTGATATGCAGAATTTAATTAATACAGGATTCTAGATATTCACATATAGTGAGACAAAAGAACTGTAATACCCAAGCACCTCTTCATATGTGTATAACATAAAAGACATCCTGAACCAAGCTCCAAAGATAAGGAAACAAAGACATTTTCTTTTTTACTTATTCTTTATTCCATTGTATAGAGGGGTTACAGTTATATTTGCCAGATAGAAGGTGCATTACTTCTCACACATTGATATCCCTTCTTATGTTTTTGTCCCTATTTTCCTACCTCCACCCTCTTCCTTCATTTTACCCCTCCTATTTCAAATAAACAAGTAAACATCTATATAATATACCAGTTAACAATGTGGGATACTGTAAAAGTATGAGATTAACCAAAGGGCAACACAAGAGAAATGAGAAAAACATAATACATAAAGAATAACAGTCACTTATAATGAAGCTCTTGTTTCCATGTTTTGGAGGTCCATTAATTTGGCCTCATCCTATATGGCAAAGGACTTTTTCTTAATTTGTGTTTTATTTTTCTGATGACTCTGTGTTTTTTCTTAACCTCACATATAGTTGGTTTATACGTTTACATCTGAGGAAAGGTCAGGGCAGTACCGGAGCCACTGGCTGCCCTTGATATTGATGACTGACCATACAACTCGTGGGTAGAGATGAGAGAGAGGGAATAGAAGAGAAAAAGGGAGCAGATGATACCACAAAAAAGGGGGGAAATGTACTTACTACCTCACCTATGTAAATGTAACACACTCTAAAATACCTCTAAACCAACAATACGGTAATTAATAATGAAATATTTGATATTAGAAGTACAAAAAATTAATTCTGGAATACAAAAAATGCTGTGCAAGTTAGAAACCATGCCTATTTATATCACAAAATTCCCAAGTAATTAAGAAAAGAATTTACTGTATAAATGATGTTTCATGCATCCCCTGGGTAGGACATGATCAACTAACTCATAACAGTTTTTCAGAGTTGAATTTTTGTGAGTTTTAATTGTAAAACCTTCTCTGTATTGTATCTAAAGGATTTTAACTAAGTAATTGGAAGAAGTTCTTGGAATATAACCTTTTTAAAATAGGTCATAAGAATCGAAATTAAAATTCTACTGTCTCCTTATCTATTATGTTGAGTTGAAAGACAACACTGAAGAGATTTGCAATTTATTTTATTTTTGTAAAAAATGCATTTCCTGTAGACTTACTTGGTTAAAAGAAATGAATCAATGCTAGGGGGAAGTCAGAAAGACATTTTTACTATTTGCAAACAGAATAACCTACAGGAACACTTTGTCAAAGTGCTGAACAAGCAAGATTTTTTAACATCGTGGTGGATAATTTACTGATTAAATAGTATTTCTCTGCATAGGCAATCATTTGTATTTGTAGCCTTGGGCAAGGTTTTTCATACATATTAGGTGCACTTTTAACTCCCTGCTGATGACAAGTAGAACACATCAAATCTTGTCTATTTCTTCTTGTTTGTGAAACAACCTGCTATGGATTCTTTAAGTATTTATTGGAGTGGTCTGAGTTTTCACAAGACAAATATGTAGCTCACTTAGCAGGGAAGGACACACTAATCAATGAAACATACTTTGCTCTAGATTTAAATTCTAACAACTTCAAAAAGGTTACAATAATATTTCACAATTCTATTTATGGTTCATCAAAAACAGTCTTTCTTCATGTTATTGACTCTTTAAAGATAACAATAGAGGCATAAACCATTGCAGAACACTGCATACCTAAAATGTACTCTAATCCTTATTAAGCTAAACATGGATAGTGTAGGTGACACTAAGAGTACTTCATATTCCATTAACAATGTAGTAGAAATCTAATAATTCAAAAAGGTCCAAAATGCATCTAGGATCTACGAATTTTACAATTAATAAAACTCATCACTATCCCCAATTGCTAAGTTTTGTCATTTTCATATATACTTAAGTGCAAATTGAACCATGTATGAACTTGATTTTCTATTTATCACTTTATTCTTTCACTGCACACACCCCTCCCCCCCACACCTTTATCCAGTGAATACAAATTAGGTACATTCTGTATTCTCGACATTACACAGGCAAATAATTACTGAAGCAAATTGAACAAGGAGGATTTCCTTCATTATTTGCTTCAATAGCCAGGCTTTTAAGCAAGGTAGTGAGTTTTATGTCAGACAAATATTTTTATGTGTCTTTATGTATGGAGAAATGTAAAGCCATTTTAAATTAAGCACTTTAGAGAAAGAAGAAAATTATGGGAGACACGTTAGCAAATCCAGGTCAGTTTAAATCTAATGGGGTTTAAAACTGGAATTGGACTTCTATCAGTTGAAGGTATTTGTCAAATTAACTCATTTCTAAGATATCTGAGAGAACATATATAATAAGGTGAGGATGATCAATTACCACATGTGTCAAATTTGCTCATTTTGCGGGGGTGGTTATGATCTTAAGTGTATATCAATTATTGCTTTTATTATTCTTTACTTTTTAAACAGTTCTTTCAATTTAAAAGAACATGTTATCTTACGACTTAAATTTTTTTATAAATTTGATGTTTTCCAATTTTTTAAACTAATTTACTTAGCTCTTCATATTTCAACTCTTAATATAACACTATCTCCTCAGTGTACTTAAATGAATAAAAACTGTAAAATAATGTATATAATACCAGAGGATGTTTCTGAGGGAATTACAAAATTTCAAAAAATAAAATTAGTGGTCAATTCATATTAGAAACTTTACTATGATACTGTAATATCAAAATTAAATACAGTTTGTCTAGAGAATATTAATACTGACATCCATTTTTGATTCTTAGATAGTATGTTTCCAAGGATGTTCTATTGCAGATAATTACTTTGTCTGTTTGTGTGTGTCACTTCTACAAGAGTAACCGCTCCACCACTCACTGTAGTTGAAATAGAATACATCATGAAGGCTTAGCTGGGTTCTAGATTTCCTTTGAGCTGTTATGACCCAATTTTCCACAGCTTATGGTAGAATCTGCTAACACCTTTTTGAAAGCTTTAAAAAATGAACATCTGTTTTCTCATTGGAGTTGCTTCTCTGATAGGAATGTAACCTGTAGCATTTCCCTGACGTCCTGAAAGAATTTTTTTTTAAATGTGAGACTGCTTTGGATTAAAGCTAATTAAGGAAAACAAAGCCAGAGACAAGAAAGCATTGTTTAATTTTATGCACATCTAAAAGTGTCCAAAAGAGAAGTCAGATTCTCTATGGAATACTTTATCAGCCAAGACTTAAGTTACAAAATAAATGTGGATTACTAGGCTCTGTATGTCATTAGTTGAATAACATGTTTTCCATAATATTTGAAATAATGTGATAAACAAGATTCATAAATGTGACATATTTTAAATAAGTAAAGTGTGTGTGTGTGTGTGTGTGTGTGTGTGTGTGTGTGTGTGTGTGGTAAAATTTTGGAATGCTGTGAAGACATTTTCTTCAAGTTACAAAGACAGTACCAATGGATATGACTGTCTAACTAGTCACATGTGCATACGTAGGTAGATAGAATACATATTAGATAATTGAATAGAGATAAACAGATATATACATACCTATATAGATATTAAATAGATTTTAGATAGATAATCATAAGGTTGCATGATGGTTTCTCTGTGACAGGAGTTTGAAATTTACTAAGGAATTCTGATTCATGCAGAAAAATAACAGCAAACATCTGGGTTTTTTTTTTCATGTTGCTATACCTTCAGAGCAAACTTAGAACACAGAACCTGTGTGCTAAGCTTTGGATTTATTTATTTGACTAGTAAGAAATAAGGCATTCAGAATGCCTAAATTTTTCATAGATCAAAAAATTTATTTCCTCATAATAGAGACTTGTAAAATAGAGCTCTGAAAGCTGTTTACATATAAAAGCTATATTGAGAAACAGGATTTGTGGAAAATAATATGTTGTTTCTTTTAGTGCTTTTAAAAATTGAAGTTACAGATCTAGAGATAAGCTGATATTTTTCTATCAGTAATGGAAAATAAAACTGTAGGCTCATAGAGAAGTTAACTGCCCTTCTGTTTGAAGAGAAATTGTAAGAAATTACACTATTGCTGGTGCATCCATAAACAAGACCCAATTCAGAAAACAAAAATTTTCCAATCATATCAATAATATTGTATTAAGGCAAAATCTAGGAATAAAAACAGATTCTTGTTTATTATGTGAATTCATTGATTATTACAAATGTCTACTAAAAAATCATTAGCTTGGAAGAATTCATAAGGAATATGAAGATGTTAGATTAAGTCCAAGAGAGGACAAAAGAGTCCAATGAAAAAGCCTCAACATAGTTAAAGAGATGAAGGAAAATACAAACAAATCAGTGATGTAAAGAAGTCTTTAGAAACCCTTAAAAAGCCATCAAAAAAAAAGAAAAAAAAAGAATCTCTTAGAGCAAACAAATAGAAAACAGAGAATTAAACAACAAATTTGAAAGCCTCTGTGGCCAAAAACAGAAGACAGATCCAATTCAACAATAGAAAGTTATTCTAAAGAACAAACCCAAGAAATAAAAAACATGCTGCAAAAATTACAAGACTCAATCCAAAGACTGAATTTGAGGCTAATTGATACACAGGAAGGAGAAGAAACAATAGTCAAGGGAAATAGGAAACATTTCACAGAATCATAGCAGACAACTTCCCAAGAACCCCAAACAAAAGTTCATTTATATACAAGAAGCTATTAGGACACTCAATATTTCAAAACATGGTGGCTATTGGTGACTTCAACATATCATTTCAACCCTGGATAGACCATCTAAGAAACAACACACCAAAGAAATCTCAGACCTAAGTAACTACATTGACCAACTAGATTTAGCAGACATCTACAGACCATTTCACTCTACAGCATCAGAATATGCATTCTTCTCAGAAGCCTGTGGCACATTCTCCAGAGTAGACCCTGTTAGGCCACAAAGCAAATCTGAAGAAATGTAAGAATAAATAAAATTATCCCTTGAGTCCTATCAGACCACAATGCAATAAAACTAGAGCTCAACAGCAAAAGCTATCACAGAAAACTCTAACACATGGAGACTGAACAAAACATTGTTGAATGCTCACTGGGTCATCCAGGAAATTAAAAGGGAAATTCAAACATTCATGGAATTTAATAAAAATGAACCCATGAAATATCAGCTCCTCTGGGACACAGCAAAGGCAATACTAATACAAAAGTCAATGGCTCTCAGAACTTATATGAAGAAATTGAAGAACACTGAAGTCAACACTTTAATGATGCATCCTAAGCTCCTGGAAAAGCAGGAACAAGACAAATCTCCAATGAACAGATGAAAACAAATAATAAAAATTAAATCAGAAGGAAACAAATTAGAGAATAAATAAAGCAAGAAAGACAAACAAAACTAACAGCTCATGCTTTGAAGATATTAACATTAACCGACCCTTAGCAAATCTGACTAAAAAAAAGTCATAGTAATACAAACAGCTTGATACTGGCATAAGAATAGGCCTCAGTACCAATAGAACAGAATAAACACCCAGAAACAAGTCTACAAACATATAGCTACCTAATACTTGATAAGGGAGTAAAATACATAGGTTGGAAGAAAGACAGTCTGTTCAACAGATGGTGCTAGAAAAATTGAGTGTATGCAAGAAATTGAAGCTATATGTCCACATATAACTTGGCACAAAAATCAAGTGTAAATTGACTGAAAACCTCAATATGAAGTCAGATACTATGAAAATATTATAGGAAGGAACAGAAAAAAATCTTAAGCCTAAGATTAGCAAATTCTAACCCTAAGCCAAACTTCTTAAACAGATCCAGAATCACAACAAATCAGAGAAAGGCTAGATAAATGATATTGTATTAATTTGAAGACCTTCCGCAGAGAAAAGGACATAGCAAGATAAATAGAAATCCCAAAGAATGTGGGACAAACTTCAGTACATATATTCCTACATACATCACACAAAGGCCTCATATCTAAAATTTACTAAAAGTTCAAAAATTTAAACATTCCAAAAATAAACTCCCCAAAACTCAAAATCCCAATCAATAAATAGACTAAAGACTTACAGAATTATCATAGGAAAGAAAGAATATCAAATAGATGCATGAATAAGTATTGAACATCAAGAATCTGCCTCACTATAAGTAGAATGACCATTATCAAAAAAAAGAGATGTTGCTAAAAGGGAACTCTATTATAATGTTGGAGGGAATGTAAACTTGTTGAATCACTCTGCTAAACAGTGTGGTGTTTCCTTCAAAGACTAAACATGGAGCTTGCCTGTGACACAGAAATCCCACTCCTGAGCATTTAGCCAGTGGACCACTAACCAGACCACACCAAAGCCACTCGCACAACCATGTTCATCACAGCATTGTTTATCATCACCAAGATATAGAATCAATCTAGATATCCCTCAGTGAATGAATGGATTAAGAAATTGTTAAATATACACAATGAATATCTACTCATCTACTCATCTATGAGACAGAAAGGTATTGTACCATATGTAAGAACATGGCAAAACTTGGAAAAAACATTAAACAATGTAAGCCAGAGCCAAAGAAATACAAGCTGAATTGCTTCCTCCCTCATTTATGGTAACTAAAATTTGTTTATAAATTTACATGTAAAAACAATGAATGATTTATGTGTGTCCATATGCATACATATATACATGTTGGGAGCCAGAGTGGAATCAAACTGTACCTTGATTTGCATCAGACAATGGCTTTATTGTATTATTGTTTTCTGGCCTTATTCTGTTTAAATGATCTGAGATTTACCATATGAATGTAACAGCTGGAAGTTCCCCGGTTTCAAGAAGGGATAGAAGCTGGAGTGGAGAATAAAGGAGGCGGCAGTTTTTACCTGGGCTGCAGACCTCCCGGACCCGATGTGTTTGTCTCTCTTCTATTTTTTCCAGTCCCTGCCCCCTATTTCAGGAACCCCAATTTGCTGCCGGTAGGCCCCGGCATATACATACCACTGGGATAACATAATAAATTAAATAGGACTTTGGCACCCACATACTGAGGTCAAAGGAGGATATGCATGTAATGGTGAAGCAAAGTCTCACTAGATATGTACAGATGACCATATAAAGTAATGTTATATGCAATGAACACCAAGAAAAGGAAATGGAAGATTTTTTTAGTTGCTATTGTTGCTGTATTTTTTTCTTTAAATTTTGTCTTGTCTATTAGTCTGTTTGGATTTAGGAGGACAATGGAGAGCACATAAAAGGCAGAACAAGATGAACAAATACAGCAGAGGTGCTCACTGGACACCATGAGGAAATGAACTGGATACATTGTGGGTGAGGATGAGAGGGAAAAACCATGGAAGAGCCATAGATGGGGAGACATGGTTCAAAAGAATTGTACCTGATTCATGCAACTATAACCTCTCTGTATATTAATTACAGTAAGAGTAAAATAAATAAAAATTTATAACACACCACTATAGATAAATCATCTATGATTTATCGTTTATTAAATGCTACATACCATTTTGCTTATATATAACTAAGTAAAATGTTTTTAAATTAATATTTTATATTATTCTACTAGGAAACTAATCATATATAGATAGAGCCTAATAATAACTAATAAATTTATAAAATAAACATTTAAAAATCAACTTTGAAATCAATCAATAAATAATATGTGTTCTCTTTTTGAGAAATCTTGCTAATTGATCACATCTTATATACTTAGAGACTCTTATTCTTACAGGCATGGAAATTTAAATAATTAGATAGAATTAAATACTTTAGGGCTAGACTGCCACCTTAAGAACTAATCATCCCCAAAGCATCAATAATATTAAATGCTTATATCTCAAACTTCTCCTGCAATTGCAGCTTTCATTCAGGTTTCAGTGTCAAATATAATCTCTAATTCCTTGTATTCAGTGATTGATAAAGTGAAAATCTTTTAATTACATATACTGCATGATAGCTATGGATGGTTACACAAGTGACAGAGACATTGCAATTTATTTTCCCTGGGGATTGTCGTCATGTAATTACATCTGCTCTGCATGTCAGAACAGTGTACCTGCAGCAGAGTATGCTTCTGTAGCAAGCCTATCCAGTAGCAGAGGAGAATTAGCTTTTCTTTCTCAATGAGGTGGTGAAAAGTGGCTCACTGAGAAATCTAAGTCTCAGGCATAGTTCACATTCAGTCTGAATTCATTTGACTATGCCTTGAGATCTCATGGAAGTTGCTTCCATTATAGAGTTTGTGAGCCCTGCCATAGAATCTAAAGGCAAAAAAGGTAACAACTAAATCAGTTATCTTTTTAAAGGCATGCTTCTCTTGTTAGTGCTCTAATCTTGTTATAACTGAGAGACTAGTGGTTAAAATTTAAACCAATTCTTTTTCTTCAATTGGCTGAAAGTTTGAAAATTTAAGAGAAGAAATAAAAGTATGGGCAATTAGTGCTAAGTAATAAAAAGGATCCAATGATATCCTTCAATTTTCCTAATTACTTATGAATATAAATTATGTATGTAACAAAATATTCTTTGCAAGAACCATAAAATTATAAGACTTATTTATGTTTTTATTTAAAATAAATAGCAAATTTACTACTATAAGGGAAACAGCATATACTGAACAAATAAATAAAAACATGCTAATGGGATATTGTCTAAGAAATCCCAACAATATCTATATAGAATGCAGGGAAGGAAATGATGACTAGAAGAAAAAGGAAAGAATAATTCATTTGATGCTGTTAAAAATGTGAGAGCAAGTATTCTAAAAAAATAAAGTCAATTATTTTCAAATATTTTTTTCATATATTTTTATTGTAATTAATAGATTTGTTACATGATATTTGCCAGACAGATGGTGCATTAATTCCCATACATTGATACCCTTTCTCATATCTTGGTCCCCATTTCCTTCCCCCCCACTCCCACCCCTCATCTTGTTTTCCCTGTTCCCTATCCAATTTCAACTAACCAAATACAAATATATCCGATATATCAGGTAACAAAGTGAGATACTGTAACAATATGTGATAACCAAGGGACAGCAAAAGAAAAACAATTATTTGTATATTGTTGGAGTAATATATAGAGGGGTTTCAGTTACACTTGTCAGGTAATACGTGCATTACTTCTTGCACATTGATACCCCTTTTCATGTTTTTGTCCCTGTTTGCCTCCCCTAACATCTCCAAATATTTTTAAAAGAAATTCCAAAAAACAAGACATGTTTAAAGAAGCATCACATTCAATCCTCTGTTGAGGACCAAAGGCTGTGATTCCTATTGCAGGTATTTGTTGAACTGCTCAGTTTATTGAAGACAAAACTAATTCCATATAAAAATTATTCTATATCATCACTGTGCCATAAATTCTGCAATATTCTATTGCATGTTACCTGAAATGTATAGAATTCAGAAATACATAATACTACTACTTGCACAAGTCTACTGCGTTGAGGTAAGAAATAAACAAAGCTTTTACCCAGCATCAGCAAGTTATTCACCATCTTTCAACTTACTCTTAGAAATCAAATGCATAGATAGCTTCATGAGAAAGATTAAATATGAGATTCGAGATTTTTGTCGGAATTCTAAAATACAATTTTAATCTTTTATGTAGACTTGAGTGAACTTAGTACTAGATATCTTTGATGGTGTTGTTTCTGCAAGGTTATTAAAGTCTGTAGAGTGGAAATATGAGAGTGTTTTGTACTATTTTAATATGTTCAATATGGGCTATCAAACTAAGGTAACACATGAAGACTGATCTCTTTAGTGATCATTAATTGCCTATTTTACTGCCATTGTTGCTTGGAATCACAAGCTTACCTGTTTTGTGGTCAAAGAAAATATGAGTCATGCCATTGAAATAAGAGATGGCACTGAGCATTTCATTCTATCATCACCATTTCAAAAATGCACTTTAGCAAACCAAGCTTCACTGTTTCTCACGCAACAAATTTACTGTCATTGTGCTAATGTTTTCTAGCATTTACTAAGATTTAGAGTACTTGGTTTTGCTGTAATTTATTGATATGCATAATTATAGGTTCTAAAGTCATAATTTACCCAGTAATTCATCTTTTCCTGCTGACAACCCCCATCAAATAAAGTACTTTGATTACATATGGTGAAAGAGTGAAATGAGTAACAGACTTTTTTGTAAATGTAAATTTCTAATGAAGGAATGTGTGATTTTGTCAAGTAGATGATGACTTAAGAGTATATTTTTCAGTGTACCAACTTCTGAAAAATTTGTTAATCACTTTCAACATTATGAACATGCAGTTATTTTGAGCAGAAAGTAATTATTATTCTTGTAGTTAATAATGATCTATCTACTCCAATAACAAAATAGATTGATTTATTAGTTTTTTTCTAATAATATAAATTGGACCTACTGAGGAAAATGTGTTAAACAATATTAACCTCCTTAAAATATTCAAAACTATGATTTGTACTAGCATATTAGAATAACTCCACACTATTGTTTTAAATGCAATTTACTTATTAACACATAAAAATCATATTGTGTTATAAATGTTATTTCATTTGCTAAACACCTAATTACTCAAAAGTAGATTCAAAAAGTAATAGAAAAGAGAAGAGAAAAATTAATAGAAAAGAAAAGATCTAGATAAATTAATTGCTTCATTATTTCCTGCAATAAAATACTGTTTTACTAAAGTCCAATGCAGTCTAATCAAAGACAATTCAATTTAGTGAACTGCAGAAAAGAATTTCTAATTGTGGTAGGCCATGGAGTTTCCACTGAGCCTTGTCATCCTTTGTCCATTGTCTCTCCATTTTGTCGCTCCTCTTCCCTTTACTAATTCAAATAAACATATATACCAGGTACCAAAATCAGATCCAGTGACAACAGGGTATAAAACACAAGGTATTCATGAAGGAAAAAAGAAATGACTTCACAAAGTTCATTAGAAACAACAACAACAAAAGAAATGTTCCCATTTCCTTATCCTGGAATTCATTTCACTTAGCATCATTTCATATGGTCATATGTACATAGCTATTGAACTATTGTGATCCTCTGTTAGGAAAATCCTACACATATACTATTGATTACAAATGACAGAAGCCAAGTAGTCTTGTAGTCTATGTTTCTTTGGTTCTGGCTTACTTCACTTCATGTGAATTTTTCCAAGTCTTTCCATGTGGCAATGTCACTTTTTTCAGATGGCAGCATGGAATTCCATTTTGTATATATGGAGCATGTTTTCTTAACATCTTTCTGAAGCTGACAACCAGTGCATCTGGAAATGTAGAAATAAAAAAAATATGTACAAATGATAAGAACGGATTCCATGGGCACAAAAACACACTAAAAATGCATTGGATAGCTAACCGTCTTTCTTGAAGCAATACAGATTTTAAGAACAGGAAAAAATAGAGAGAGGAAAAATGAAGAGCTACATTTTAAAGAATAAATAAGTAAATGGTTGTTCATCCAACAAGGTCCATTTGAATAGGAAGATATTGGTACTTTTTTATTGTAATTAGTAAAAGGGTTACATGATATTTGCCAGATAGAAGGTGCATTAATTCACATACATTGATACCCTTTCACATGTCTTGGTACCCGTTTCCCTCCCCCCCCACACCGCCCACCCGTCTTGGTTTTCCCCCCTTCCCTATCAAATTTCAAATATCCAAATACAAATAAATTCAATATATCAGATAACAAAGTGAGATACTATACCAATATGAGATAACCAAGGGACAGCAAAGGAGATGAGAGACAACATAGTACATTAAGGACAACAATCATTCATTATATGGCTTTTGTTTCACTATCCTGGGGGTCCTTTCAATTAGCTTCACATTATATGTCCTTATGTATCAGGATTTTGCTCTATTGCAAATCTCTGCTAGTAGACCCCAAGGTTTCTACTGATTATGACGAATGAGGGAAACCATTGAGCCTAAGTTCCTTTGAGTCTGGCTTACTTCACTTAATATGATTTTTTTCTAAGTCTTTCCATTTCCTAACAAATGGGACGATGTCATTCTTTCTGACAGCAGCATAGAATTCCATTGTGTACAAATACCACAACTTGGTGATCCACTCATCAACTGAGGGACATCTAGGTTGGTTACATATCTTTGCTATGGTGAATAGTGCTGCAATGAACATTGTTGTGCTAGTGGGTTTAGTATGTCCTTGTTTCTGGGTGGTTGGGTAAATGCCAAGTAGTGAAATTGCTGGGTCATAGGGGAGTTCTATGTTTAGCCTTTTGAGGCACTGCCACACTGCTTTCCATAGTGGTTGAACGAGTTTGCACTCCCACCAACAGTATAGTAGTGATCCCTCCTGGCCACATCCCCTCCAGCATCTGTTGTCATTCGTTTTCCTGATCCTGGCCATTCTAACTGGAGTGAGGTGGAATCTTAGAGTTGTTTTGATTTGCATTTCTTTTATGACCAGAGATGTTGAGCATTTCTTCATGTGTCTATAGGCCATTTTTGTTTCTTCTTCAGAGAAGACTCTAAGTCTTTGGCCCATTTTTTAATGGGATGGTTGTTATTTTGGAGGTTAGTTTTGGAGTGATTCAATTTTTGAGTTGTTGATATATTTTAGATATGAGGCCTTTGTCCGTTGTATAAGCCTCATCCCCAAACCAGACAGAGATTCATCAAAGAAAGAGAACTATAGACCTATATCTTTGATGAACATTGATGCAAAACTTCTCAACAAAATACTGGCCAATCATCTACAACAACTCATCAAAAAAATTATACACTATGATCAAACAGGATTCATCACGGGGAGGCAAAGCTGGTTCAACATACGCAAATCAATTAATATAATTCAACACATCAACAGGAGCAAGGACAAAAATCACATGATTGTCTCAATAGACGCGGAAAAGGCATTTGACAAGATCCAACAACCCTTTATGTTAAAAGCTCTGGAGAAACTAGGAATCCATGGAACATTCCTCAATGTAATAAAGGCTGTGTATGAGAAACCCACTGCTAGTATTACACTTAATGGTGAAAATCTAAAGCCATTCCCTCTAAAATCAGGAACGAGACAAGGATGCCCACTCTCTCCACTACTCTTTAACATAGTACTAGAATTCCTAGCCAGTGCAATAAGGCAAGAAGCAAGCATAAAGGGGATCCAAGTAGGGAAAGAGGAAATAAAACTATCCCTCTTTGCAGATGACATGATTCTGTATTTAAAGAATCCTATAGACTCTACTCCCAAGCTCCTTGAGCTGATTCAAAGCTTTGGAAGAGTAGCAGGCTATAAAATCAACCCTCAAAAATCAACTGCCTTCCTTTATGCCAACAGTGAGAGGAACGAGGCAATAATCAGGAAAGAAACTCCTTTCACAATAGCCTCACAGAAATAAATGTATTTGAATAGAGCTAAAGTACTAAAACACTCTGATACCAATGACTAATATCATTCTCATTTCTATTGAAGTAGTTCCTATGCTGAATTTCGTATTTCTCCGTCCTTTAGTGTTCCTGTGTCACATTGTACATACACAGACATAGTAGAGTATTATGGTATTTTGAGTGAGTCTTTCTGAAACCTTTCCATGAGCTGATTCATGTACTATTGACTACTCTGTTATTTGGATCATACCATTCTTTTGTTTGTCTTCATTGAAGTTGGAGTACACTCACCATGTCAGTATCTATAGAAATGTGTATGGGCCTTACTATACATTGTTAGGATAGGATTGGATATGGATAAGATATAATATAATACATATATATATACATACATGACTATGTATTATATAGTATATAAAATATTATATGGTATATAGTATATAGTAGATATAGTGGATATAACATATAGGGAGTATATATAAAATAGTATATTTATATGCCATTACTATGTAAATAATTATTTATTACATGCTTCAGAGAGAATGTAAGATATTTGTCTTTCTGTATGTTGCCTATTTTATTCAACATTGTGTTCTCTGGACTTATCTACCTTCCTACAAAAAATAACTTTTATTCTTATTTATTTTTGAAAGTTATTGGAAAATGTGCATATGCAACATTTGTCTTATCTATTCACCCTGACGCTGAGCATCGTAGCGAATTCACAGTTGCTTATTGTTTATTGTGGTAGTAGAAACCTAAGTGTGTAGGTATTTCTAGTGTATGCTTACTTGCAACATATTTGAGCAGGTAATACAGACAGAACTTATGGTAGTTCTACAAAGTTTCTCTAACAACAGAATATTGCTTTTCTTCCAGTTGCATAGAATTTGGCCAGAGTGTTTTAGGAAAAAAATCTAAAAATGTTAACAGCATTCAGATAAATATGCATCAATAAACCACACCTTCAAACTATGATGTCCATTAAGAGAAGTAGAGGTACTAGTACATAAATGTTGTCAATAAACTCAAATAATGTATTATCAAGTTTATGGCATCTGTCTGTCCATCCATTTTACTCCTTAACTTAATTGAAGCAAAAACAAGACAATACACTTTCAACAGTAAATATTTCAGACAATATTTAAGTATACATCTCCTAAAATATTAAACCTAAAAATAATTATTACATAATTATCACTTCTTAAATGATGAAAGTTTATTATTTATTATTTTAATTGATCAATGAGGGATTTTATTTACTCTATCTTCTCACACTATATATCTTTCTCTATTATTTTCCTATTTTTATTGGTTCTTAGGCTAAACGTCAATGATTCTCACTCTCTTTTGTTTCTTATGGTAGATTCTCCAACTTTTCAGCCACAGAAGGAGTTCAACTTTTTGAAAATTGAAGACTGATGATGAAGAAGGTAGCTTCATAGATTTTTCTACTCAGACTGTCTGAATTATAATGTTTATATATGAAATATATGTGTGTTGTGTACATACATACATGCATATGCGTGTATGCTACTCTTTGTTATTTTAGACAGTTGCAAAACTTTTCAGCATATTTTACTGAAAAGAGAATATTATCTGAATGTCGTTACTTGGTCTATAGGTGAGAAGAGATAGAAGGAGAGAGATCTATGTACCTCAAAAAGAAAAATAAATTGAAAATCATCCCCAAATATAGCTCCTTTGCCAAAGCAGGAAAAATTGCAGCTTTATGCAGAGTCTTGGTTATCAGGGCAGTAAATAGCAAAAGTTTCCCCACAGACTGAAGAGAGCCTATGCTTTCTGAGCATTTTGATGGCTTGACTGACAGGTCAGCATCTTATCATGTGCATTGAGGAACAAAGAATGACAACCTCCTATGGAGCCTCTTGGGATGCATTGAACTACATGATTTCCCCATTCGTTTGCTTTGTGAGTTGTCAGTAAATGCAGTAGAGAAAAGGAAAGATGAGGAAGGCTTGCAATGTTAGGTTGTGATTAGAAATCCCTCTAGATTAGAAGACATTCAATAAACACAGTAAAGGAGATTAGAGTAGAGATATTTAGAATTGTAAAGAAGACATGGTAGAAGAATAAAGGTACACATTGTCTACACAGGAGAAAGTAAGTTTCTTTGAAGAACAACAAAGCCACTTTGGCTGGAGTACTTTGAAAAAGAGGAAAAAATCAGGGCCTTACAGGATACTATGAAAATGAGAGTATAACTGAAGTATACTTTTCAAATGATGCAAATAAGCTGGGAGTTTGGCCTAGTGGTTAAAGTGCTTGCCTAGCATGCATGAAGACCCGGGTTCAATTCCTTGGTACCACATACATAGAAAAAAGCCGGAAGTGGTGCTGAGGCTCAAGTGGTAGAGCTCTAGCCTTGAGAAAGTCCAAGGACAGTGCTCAGGCCCTGAGCTCAAGCCCAGGACTGGCAAAATAATAATAATAATAACAAATGATGCAAATAAGTAAGATTTCTAGGCAAGGATTGAATTGATTATAGAAAATGAAATTATTGTTTGTTTATATCTGTGTCTGAGTGCTGCAAAACATACCAATTAATTATAAAAAGGGGGGCTTAAATGTTTAAGACTGAAGTGAATTCCTTTATCAGCCATTTATAGAAAAGGAAATTATATTGCAACTGGAGCTTTAGAGAGGCAAAGATTGTAAACTGCTTACTATTACTATCTACTGATTATTTTTACTTGATAACTCTAAAGTGGATACTAGTTATATGGATATAGTTATAAGGGATGCTGGTTATATGAACATATAAACATAAAATTTCTAGGTATGACCATACAATTGTTAATAAAAATAATATTTTATAAAAATATTATACTCTTAGATGGCCGCTGAAACAGTAAGTGAAGAATGAACATGTGAAACAAATATAATGAAATTTTGTGTATCTGATAAGAATGTTGCCATAGTCACTTTCATATGTGTAACTAAGGTAAGCAATTTTAGTTCTAGGCGTGCACCCAGAATATATGCCTGCATATAGACAAAGATTAAAATGTATATAAATGTCATGAATTTTACAAATTGAATGTGGACTAAATGAATGAGAGTGTACCCAATGCTATGGACTAGGTACTGGAAATATAAACACAACTACATAGACATAAAAATTTATGACTCTATAGACATAATGTTTTGTTACATAGATTAATATGTATCTATGACATACAAACCCTCAGCCTGATTTTAGTTAGGTTCTAAAATCTGAGTGCCAGTGATTGTATATAGAAATTCCCTTCTTGAATACTTGCTTGTTAAACATGTCATTTGAAATATGATGTAAAAATCAATGTTAATAATTTCTTTAATAAAAAAGATGAGAGTTCCAGTGGAATAATTCCTGTATTTCATTAAATCTAAATAATAGAATGTATTTATTATTTGAAGTCACATATCATGTTCCAGAATAGTTAGTTTAGTGGATTTTATTTATGAAAGATCTCTGGAAACCTTTTTAGATTTTTTTTTTCTGGACCTGGACCTGGGCATTCCTTTTTGCTCAAGGCTCGTGCTCTGTTAACTGAGCTACAAAACCATATTTGGATTTATCTAAGTAGTTTCTGGGACATAAGAATCTTACAGATTTTTCCAGTCCTGGCTGGCTTTGAACCACTATTGTCATATCTTAGCCTCCTGTGCAGACAGAATTGCAGGCATGAGCCACCAGTACCAACCAAAATTTTTTTAATGATTAATTTTGTCTAATATTTGGGGTATAATTTTTTGTTTGATTTTTGTGACATTTAATGAGTTTTATCATCCCTGGACTTTTTTGATGATTAATTTTATAAACACTGGATTTTTAATGATTAATTTTATTTCTTTGTGGGAGTATACATTGTTTTGATTTTATTTTGTGACGTTTAGTAAATTTTATCAATGCTATGGAATTGTCACTGAATAATGACATTCAAGCATATGTTCAAAGAACTACCATCCACATCTCCACAATTTTTCTTGTTACTATTCTGTAAGTAAAAGAGTATAACAGTAAAGTCCATAACAGATAGTTGGTGTTAGGTATGTAATCTATAGATTATAAAGAATGTAGCACTGTGGGTATATGTCACACATCATTTCTTTTTTATTGTAATTAATAGAAGGGTTACAGTTATATTCACCAGATAGAAGGTGCATTATTACTTCACACACATTGATACCACTTCTCATATTTTGCCCCAATTTCCCTCCTCCCACCTCTCCTCTCATCATGCTTTCCCCCCTTCACTTAAATATTTCAAATAAACAAATTAACATATATACGATATACCAGATAACAAGGTCAGATATGGTAACAATATAAGATTAACCAAGGGGCAACAAAATAGATGAGAAATAACATAGTACATTAAGAACAACAACCACACATTACAAAGCTCTTTTTTCCATACCCTGGAGGTCCTTTCATTTAGCCTTATCCTATTAAAATCCTCTGCTAGGGGAGTCCAAATATTGAGCCTATGTTCCTTTGGGTGTGTCTAACTTCATTTTTTCCAAGAGAGATATCTCTGAAGAAGAAATAAGAATGGCTTATAGACACATGAAGAAATGCTTGCTATCCCTGGCCATAAAAGAAATGCAAATCAAAACAGCTCTGAAATTCCACCTTGCTCCAGTTAGAATGACAATGATCAAGAAATCTAATAACAATAGATCCTGGGGGAGATGTGGCCAGGAAAGAACACTACTACACTGTTGGTGGGAGTGTAGAATTCTGCTTTCTATGGAAAGCAGAATGTTGATTCCTTAAAAGACTAAACATAGAGCTCCCTTATGACCCAGCAAATCCACTACTTGGCATTTACCCAATTGTCCAGAAACAAGGACATACTAAACACACTAGCACAAGGATGTTCATTGCAGCACTATTTAACATAACAAAGGTATGGAACAAACAGATGCCCCTTAGTAGATGATTGGGTCAAGAAGAAATGGTATTTATACACAATGGATTTCTATGCTGCTATCAGGAAGAATGACATCACCCCATTTATAAGGAACTGGAAAGACGTGAGTGTAATATTAGATCATAATTTATTTGTCTTATTTATAAAATTTCAAACACATATTAAAATTTATTCTGTTTGAAAAAGTTATTCAATGAATTGTTTTCTACTCTTTTTTGCCCATCCTGGGGCTTGAACTCTGTCCTTGGGTTTTTCTCAACTTCTACCACGTGAACAACAGCACCATTTCTGGCTTTTTCTATATGTGTACGGTGGAATGGAATCTGTGTCTTCCTGCATGCTAGGTTAGCACTCTAACAACTACGCAACCCTCCCTGTCCTGTTTTCCACTTTTTACATTGAGGACAAGATGAAATTGCATAATGAATTTCAAAAAGCTTCTAAAATAACTAGAATAGTATTCCTTATGGAAATACTTATTATAAATATATCTTCCCATACAATGCTACATCATTTAGTCATTCGATTGTACATTTGATGAAAACTTGTCAATCTCTTAACTTTAATCATAGATTACTGCCTGCCCTAGGCATGAATTCAGGGCCTGAGCACAGTTCTTGGGCTTTCCTCAAAGCTAGCTCTCTACCACTTGAGCCAAAGCACCACTTCCTCCTTTTCTATGTATGTAGTACTCAGGAATCTAACACGGGTTTCATGCATGCCAGGCAAACACTATAATCACTTGGCCAAACTTCTGGCCATTCATAGAATTTTTTTCCTAATGTTCTCAAAATAAGTGAGCATGTATGAATGAAACCTTATTAAATATTCTTTGGTTCTTCATGTTCAGATTTAATAAAATTAATTGAAAACAAAAAGCTAAATTAATGTATTTTAAATCTGTCCATGCTGAATAGGTAGAGAAATGGTTGGACCATTTTTGTACAAATAATACAGTAAAACATCCATTTACAAAACAGGTATAGTAGGGAAGGTAAAGAAGATAAAAATGTTGGAGGACATGTTTGTAAATTTTATACATTTTACATTTGCATCACTGAAGCACAATGTATTTTCTTTCATATAATTGAAACTTCATAAGCACAAAATACCTTGGAAAAAAATGTGAGAAAAATGGTCAGCCTCTGATAGATACAAAATACTATGGCATTCTCAAAATTCACAGCAAAAGACACATAGAATAAATGTACCAATATAAAAAGACAGAAAGATTGGGTGCTTAGAAATTTAAAAGTGTAATAACAAAATTAACATTTTTATTGGAGTTAGAGAAGAGCTGAGTTTATTCTGTAGAAAACTGTATCAGTAATGCAAGAGATATATCTGGGAACCTTTTCCTAAAAAGCAGATTCAAATGACAAGTAAAAATATATGAAGAGTGAAACAAGAAAATATTAAACTTTGATATAAAATGAAAATCTGAATACTCTTTCCTACAAAGCACAATATGCACATTTCAAAATATATTTAATCGTATGTGGAAATGTAAACATGAAATTCCCCCCTTCTTGCATAACTAATGTATGAAAATATGGGGGTAAAAAGAGAAATCTCTTCTCTTTTAGTATGATATTGAATAAAATTAAAATATGGTAGTCTTTTAGTTAGATCCATGGACATATACTGTCCAAAATATTTAACCACAAGACTTATATAGGCAAAAAATGATCCGATTATTTCTTTAAATATAATATTTTAGTTCTTGTTAATTTTCACATTTTTCCACTTTTCTACTCTGCTTTTTCTCCAGATTCTCACTGAAAATGTAAAAGCATCCACCAATAGCCATGACACAGCCTGAAAAATACACCATCTGAAAGTTTCTTCTACTGAATTAGTCTGTTATCTGAAAATCACCCCCATTCAAAGTCTTAGAATATGGACAAAATTGCTTCCAGAATGCAGCATTATGTTTATTACAAACTACCTTATAGTCTTCTTCAATCTGTAACTTTCTGAGGCTGACTTTCCCTGACCTCATTCCTGTGGCATTCTGTTCTTCAGAATCCCCTATTAAAATGTATTTACATAAGTCAATAGCTTCTCTTTACCAGATATCCAAAAATTTTGCTTTGCTTTTCTCCTCAAAAATCGATTCTAAGAATCAAAGGACCATATAAGTGGGTAGTCAGCAATATCTACATATGTATGTAATAATTTTTCTTACTTTTGTCTCATTATGCATACAACAAAGTAAATTAAAAAGACAATTGGCTAGTGGTGAGGGGACTCAGTCTAAACACAAACTAAACACAATAGGGAAACTCTGTGGCAATCATACATCCTGAAAAAAAGGTATTAGAGAGATATGAGAGACTGGAGAGTAGGTAGAACTGCCTACAGAGATATATAAATACAGTTATCAACTAGAGATCACCTTCTAAGTTGAGAGAACCTTCCAAAAAACTGCCACATGCTTGAAGACATGAACATAGTGAAAACATTTCATATGCAAATTTTAACATCCTTCTCTTCTAGCTTCTGGAGACTAAAGTTTTAGGAATTTCAAATCATAACAACCTATCAAAAGGAAGAATTCCAAAAGCAACTCCTGTAACCCCCAGGCCTGACTTCATGTCAGTTAATATTGAGACATGGCTACTTCGTGTCATGTATGATAATACTTTGTTCTGTATTCAAATAAACTGTAGTTAGTACATGTGCTCGTGGTATTTTTGTATGCTCTCTTTGGCAATGAAAACTATTTGTTATTTCTCTGAAAACTAAATGTGCATTTTCTGAAATACAAATGTCCTGAAGTGAAAAAAAAAATCCATTAGTCTAATCAGCTGCTAGTGGCTCAAGACAATAAGTCTTAACCATTTTTCAATTCCAGCCAATCAGAAAAGTCCATGAAAATCTGTCTCCAAAATAGCCAATAAAACACTAGGCTAGAGGTAAAAGTATTTGAGAATAAAAAGCAAAGCAGGCCTAAGGACACCAGTTTCACCATATGAACATCCAATCATTAGCAGATATTTTTTATATGATTTTACAACAAACACTAAAATTTAAAAATGAAGGGAACATATTTTGAGACATAATTTTCATTTGATATGGAAACAAGTGCTTAGAACAAAGGAATAATTGGTATAGAGCATTATATATTGTTTAAATTATTCATTTTGAGAGAAGCTTAGTAAAATCCCATTGCATTCCTCTTTTCAGTTCATTAAAACAATTTTTAAACAAAAAAAATTTTTTGCAGTATTTATCACAGTTTCTTCCATTAGAGATAGTTGATATACATTGTTTTCTTAAACTATGCAAATCTTACCACTTGAAAATTTATTGAGACTCAACTATATATCCATATAAATTGAAGACATATGTTCATATATAACAACCATATATAGTATGTGTATGTACAATTTTAATATGATATAATTATGCTCATTATCTGGCATACTACATAATTTTTTCATCTTGAATCCAAGAGCACCTTCTTTCAGCTTTGTCTGAGGCTGATGCTCTGATAGCATGAGAGATAATGAAACCTATTTAAATATATCTCAACCCTAATATTCTAATGACACAATTTTGTGATTTTCCTTTAATTAACTTCGTTACCATTAAATGAGAGACAATTTAACTTAGAAAAGTAAGTCTTTGTTGTTGTTTTAATGCTCTGATATAAATTCTAGCTCAAAGTTTTATAGAGATTCTGCTTAAATATTCTCTTGGGAGCATACTGAAAGAATCAGAAAATCTCATTTTGTAACAACCTTTGAATATTGAATGTGAACCTCAACTATAAAATCTTCATTCAGAATATACTTTCTTTATTCAGTGAAAAACTTTTCATTTAAAAGTAACTTCCAGGTTTAAATGGTAGAGAGTATTTTCTGGTGCTTAGATAATTTTTAAGCTCAAAACTATATTACCTTTGAAAACATATGAAACATGTGCACAGCATCTGAATTTTTGTATAAATGCAGCAAGATCAGACAGAACTGGAAATTTAAAAGAACCGATTCATCGGCATTACTTTATTTTGAAAATGTATCTGAAATATATAAATATTCAGAAATTAGACAGACATATATAATTGATTTATCCTATAAACACAAGAACTATATATAATCTGGACCTTGAAAATACAAAAGATTAAAAATATACCAAGTCTATTTGAACTTTTATTTTATAGTTATATTATTTAATATTAACTTGAATCATGTTTCCATGTTCAGTTATTAGAACTTATTGACCACTTGAGTCATGTTTCCATGTTAAGTTATTAGAATATATTGACAACTTGAGATCCCCAAATTTACTGACAATTTTGCTTTGAGGATTATTGGAATCAATTTCAAAAAGGATATTATATCTTTTTTAATGGTCACTTTTGCTTTCTTCATTATGTTAAGGAACTCTTAAAGGCATGAAAACTCAAGCTCTTCTTAGAGACTTCCCAGTATCAAAATACATTAAAGATGACATTTTCCCTTTTGGATTACGATGATGCAGTATCATGGTTTGCATATTGTGGGTGTTAATTGTATTTTGTGTCATGTTTTTAAAGCAAAGCGATACAAAGTAATCTAACTCAATATTCTCTGTTTTAACAAATAAATTTAATTAGACAATACCTTTCAGCATTTACCAATTTTGAAGCGTCTCCAAATACACATTGAAAATTCAGTTCATAAAATGCTTTCACCTTATTCATGAAAATACCTTGCATTTTTTTACTTTTATTGGCAAATCAACTTAACTACAGTGTTAATTGCAGTTTACTGTGCTGAATAACTAACAGATATAAAATGATCAGGATTAATGGAATAGAACTGAGGACTCAGATATTAATCCACAGACCTATGGCTCCCTAATATTTGATAAGGGAGCAAAAAAAAATAGAATGGAAGAAAGAAAGCCTCTTCAACAAGTGCTGCTGGAAGAACTGGTTAAGCACCTATAGAAAATTAAGTTGGATCCTTCTTTGTTATCTGCACCAGGATTAACTACAAATGGATCAAAGACCTCGAGGTAAAAGCAAATATACTGAAAACTTTACAAGAAAGATAGGAGATACACTGGGTCTCCTTGGCACAGGTCAAAACTTTCTTAATAAGGACCAAGAAACACAACAAATCAGAGAAAGTTTGGATAAGTGGGACTGCAATAAACTGCAGAGCTTCTGTATGGCAAAGAACATAGCTAGCAAATTAACTAGAAAGATTACAGAGTAGGAGAAGGTCTTCACTAAGCATAAAACAGACAAAGGCCTCATATCTAAAATATAGAAGAAACTCAAAAAATGGAATCTCTCCAAAACTAATCTCTAAAGAAAATCATCCCATTAAAAGATGGGCCAAAGACTTAGAGTCTTCCTTGAAGAAGAAATAAGAATGGCCTATAGATACATGAAGAAATGCTCAACATCTCTGACCACAAAAGAAATGCAAATCAAAACAACTCTAAGATTCCACCTCATTCCAATTAGAATGGCCAGGATCAAGAAATCTAATAACAACAGATACTGGAGGGGATGTGGCCAGGAGGGATCACTACTATACTGTTGGTGGGAGTGCAAACTCATTCAACCACTTTGGAAAGCAGTTTGGCAGTTCCTCAAAAGACTAAACATAGGGGCCAGGAGTTTGGCCTAGTGGTAGAGTGCTTGCCTAGCATGCACGACCACCCAGGTTCGATTTCTTGGTACCACATACATAGAAAAAAAAGCCGGAAGTGGTGCTGAGGTTCAAGTGGTAGAGCTCTAGCCTTGAGAAAGTCCAAGGACAGTGCTCAGGTCCTGAGCTCAAGCCCAGGACTGGCAAAAAAAATAAATAAATAAATAAAATAAAATAAACTGTGATCTCCCCTATGACCCAGCAATTCCACTACTTGGCATTTACCCAATCTTCCAGAAACAAGGACAGACTAAAGCCTCTAGCACAATGATATTCATTGCAGCACTAGTTATCATAGCAAAAATATGGAACAAATCCAGATACCCCTCAGTTGATGAGTGGATCAACAAGATGTGGTATTTATACACAATGGAATTCTATGCTGTTGTCAGAAAGAATGACATCGCCCCATTTGGAAGGAAATGGAAAGACTTAGAAAAAAATCATATTAAGTGAAGTAAGCCAGACTCAAAGGAACATAGGCTCAATGTTTTCCCTCATTTGTCATAATCAGTAGAAACCTTAGGCTCTCCTAGGAGATATTTACAATAGAACAAAACCTAGATACATAAGGCCATAAAGAATGACGCTAAATGAAAGGACCTCCAGGATATAGAAACAGAAGCCATATAATGAGTGATTGTTGTTCCTAATGTACTATGTTATCTCTCATCTCTTTTGCTGTCCCTTGGTTATCTCATATTGTTACAGAATTTCACCTGGTTATTTGATATATTGTATATATGTGTACTGGGTTATTTGAAGTCGGATAAGGAAGGGAGGAAAACAATATGAGGGGTAGGGGTTGGGGGAGAGAAATCGGGACCAAGAGAAGAGAAAGTGTATCAATGTATGTGAAGTAATGCACCTTCTATCTGGTGAATATAATGTAATCATTCTATTAATTACAATAAAAATACATGAAAAACAATAACCAGTTTTTTCCATTCTTTCATTGTTGTTGTTAACTGATTGCAGAAAGAGGTCACTAGTCTATAAATCAGTTTATGATTACAATTCTTCTTGATATATGTCACCCTTTCCATCCTTCTCCATTTTCTCCCTCCCCTCCCTACCATCAAGTTACATAGTTAAATTTTACATGATTCATGTAATTAAAAACTGACTGCATGTTCTCATTCTTCCTCCCTTCATCCATGTATTTCTCTCCCTCTAGGTCGCAAATGCATTTCTCCTTCCTGGTACTCATTTTAATAAACAGTTCATCAGTTGTTTAGTGAAGTTACACCTTTGTATTCCTCCCCTTAGAATACCACCCTTCAGTCAATTTGTTTTCATGGGAATTGATTAAGCTTTGTATATGCTATCATTGCTAAATGTATTTTAGATCTAGCTTCTACATATGAGGGAATAATGTGTTTCAGTTTTATTTCTGAGCCTGACTTCACTTCATTGAATATGATTTTTCAAGGTTCCTCCCTTTGCTTGGAAATGACATAGTATGATTCTTCATAATGGACGAGTCCATTTTACATATGTGTCACATATCCATATGTTTACATTAAAATTTATAGCTTGATTTTTGTATCTAAATATGCTCTTAGAAACATCTTAATAAGGGCCAGGAACTTGGCCTAGTGGTTAAAGTGCTTGCCTAGCATGCATGAAGACCCGGGTTCGATTCCTTGGTACCACATATATAGAAAAAACTGGAAGTGGTGCTGAGGCTCAAGTGGTAGAGTTCTAGCCTTGAGAAAGTCCAAGGATAGTGCTCAGGCCCTGAGCTCAAGCCCAGGACTGGCAAAAAAAAAAAGAAATGTCTTAATAAAATACATTTGATTATTTTACAAAAGAGTCTTTATTATATTCTTCCTCCTTTGAGAATCCCCATCAAGACTTAAGTGAAAAAATATCTCTTTATATTTACAATCTCAATTAATGCAATTTTATTTCATGTTTTTATTCATGTTTTTCTGATAATAACCATTGGTTGAAATAGTACTTCTTTTTATTAATGGGTAGAAAAATAGAAGAGCTGAGATTGATTAGGATTCATTGTATTCATAACCTGATTCATGGAATTTAAGCACTTTACCCTGTGATTTACTGATAAGTATGGAGACTAGAATATCATTTCAACTGATAAGAATCATTTATATTTACTTAAATGTAAAATACAGAGTAAACTTTACAACTTGGGGTTAGGCAGAGGGTGAGAGGAAAATATGGGAGGGAGCAACAATGCTTGAGAAAAAATGTTGCTTATGTATGTAACTAAATTCTCTGTACATTATCCTGACAATAAAATAAAATTTAAAATTATTAAATCACAGAATTAAGTGAATACAAGCAAATGAGTTCATGTAATATATACTAGTTATATAATTAATTATGCCACTTAATGTGTGTATATTTTGAGCTATTCCTAAGTACTAAAAGGAGACTTCCTAGAATTATGAGAAAAATACGGAACATGAAGTGTGTCCATTTCTTATGGAATCTTCATATTAGATGTCCATTTGACCATTTAGTTTAGACCTCGATTTACTTCTCAGTAGATGACAAAGGAGCTGAAAAAAGTCTGGTTGCATGGAACTGGGAAGGTGGCTTAGTGGGTAAAGTGTGCATTCGTGAAGCCCTGGGTTCAATTCTTCAGTATCACATGCACACAAAAAGCCAGAAATGGTGTTATGGCTCAAGAGTAGAACAATAGCCTAGAGCAAAAGAAGCTCGGGGACTGTGCCTAGAACTCAAGCCCCAGGACTGGTGAAAAAACTCTGGTTGCCTTTTGAAGCAACTATTCTTTGTAAATTTCTTTATAAGTTAGTAGCATGTCTAGAAATCATTCCTTGATTCTAAATATAGATGAGTTCATGTACATCTTATGGTTTGTAACTAGAAGGAGCTTAGTGATGTCTCACGATGGAGATAAACATTTTGTTCATAAACACTATTAATGAGACCTATTGAGAACAGTAAATAGACAACACATTAAATTACATTCCCATTTTGCATAATTATAGCTAATTATAGTTATTAGACTAATGATCTTAGTCATCAAGAACAATGTAATTGTTACGAAGGTTAAAAAAACATAACAAAATTGACATCATTCTATTATGATGCTTTCATAACTCCCTGGATAATCATTTTAATTTTCTTTGAGGGCTTTTATGTATTCCAGTTTACCTTTTAAGTGGATGAAGATCATTCTCACCTCGACCCTAATGCAATATTCTTGACCTTCTTACAGTAAAATCTTCAAAATCCATTTACACTATCCATGAATAGCAAAATTTTAATTACCAGATATTCAATGATCATTTCTAAAAGTCCATATATTGAATATTTGTGTCTACTTTTCTCTCAGGAAATTCTATTTGATATACCCAAACAGTTGCACTGTAATTTCCCCAAGAAATGCCATCAACATATAACAAGATTCCCTGTCTTGAAGTCCAGAAAATCCACTCAGCTTCCCAAGTCTATAATTTGAATTCCTTTATTTGTAAAACAATGATAATTTAAATCACTATGCAAAAGTTGACACTGCTATCCCTAATTGAAACTTACATTTGCACATATCTTTTTTTCTTACTTTTTAATACTGATTGTACAATCTGAACCTTATTATCACTATAATTCCCAGCCTGGATTCATCATCAGAATAATCCTTATGAAAAGATTTAGGCAAAGTAATCTCCAGTTTCTCGTTAAATCTTCTTTGAGGTCTATAAGAACTTAAATGACTGCACAAGGAATGTAAATATATGACTGAGTGTGATTTACAACTGTATGACAAAGTGTGGTGACCATTTTTCCAGATCACTGATGCTCAGGATTAATTCCAGTTCAATTTTATTCTATCCATAATAAATATAATGAAGCTTGCTGTTTCGCAGAGATAGAGGGTCACTTCATACTCTGTTCCTTATGTTCTCTTCTAAGGCTAAATATTGTAACTCTTTTCATGTCACGTGCTCACCCATCCCTTACCTTTTTCTCCAAATCCAACTGACCCTCTGTAGTTCTGTGACATCCACAAAATGGATGTTCATTACCTCTCTATTTGACTATAGAAATAAAACATCATGATTGTTTATATGTTAAACTATATTGAGGGAAACAATAATCAGAATGCATTACTTATCTCATTGGTTAGAATGATAACTAATGAGCAAGTAGATGTGAAAGGTCTTATGCAATTTTCTGAAAGATAGAGAATGGGAATAAACAAAAGGTATGCAATAAAAAAAAATGGGTGCATAATAAAATTCAGCCCTGATACATGTGTTAGGGGTTTAGAGAGCACTTCAGATAGTGAAGTGCAAATTATATAGAAGATGTTTTGAAAGTATCTAAAGTTTTGCAAAATCAAATTTAAATGCACAGATAGTTTAAAATCTAAGTTATTATTTGAAAGGACTCTATACATTTTTTGCATTGTCAGAAATAAACTTTTTAATATATTCATGGCTAAATAAAGTACATATAAAATAGAATTTCACATTTTCATCCTCAGTAGTTTGTTTCAAATATAAAGAAATAAATCACATTAATTGTAAAGCACTATAATTGCCAACAGTTCTTATTTGTAATTCCCTAATAATGGTGTGGTTTTAATCAAGGTTAATTAAGTGGTACCTATACTAAAGTTTTTAAATGTATTTTGATGTACAGATACGTTTTTCTAAAATGAGGTAGATGTGGTGAGTTCTTTTTATAGGCCAAGTGTTTTCTTTCCTTTTTTCTGATATATTTTTTAAATAAAGTACCAAATTACCAACTATTAAAAAAGAACTAGATTTTATATTTAAGGTAAATTCCCTAAGTATTGAAACTGATGACAGAAATAATAGTGAAAGAATTTCTAAATTAGTGTCAGGTCAAAGGGAAGCTTAACCATAATTTCCAATCTATGGCTTTGCTATATTGTGTTATCTTATACCTAATAAAATTATGCTTTTTTCTTCTGTAGTTATCCAATATTCCATGTGATTCTCAGTCAAAAAATCAGAACTCACATTTTGAGTGCTCAAATATGATAGAGCTCAGCTTTCAACTCTAACAAAAACTCCTTAATATTTTGCAGCATTTAGAGCATTCTATGAATTCAAAATATCACTGGTAGACCCCCAAACTAATAAAACTTATGCATAGTAATATTACTTACACTCTTTTTTTGGTCAAGTAAAGCAGATTAAATGAGCATATCTGCAGGTGTTCAGGGTCAATGTCATTAACCCATTCCCTAATAAGTCTCCCCTGGAGAGAGAAATAGAAATGCAATTAATAACACATTAACACTAAGTTTTTATTTGGTAGGTTCTCTATAATTCTTTAACAAAAAAAGACTCAACATTCCTGCCGGTAATTGCTCTGTAATTATTTCTTTTATAGAAATGTTTGAAGATTGTATTTTAAATTAGCCTGGCCCTTTTCTAAATGGAATTAACTGTTATATGAATTCTGTGACTAAAATGCAGAAATGTGGTATTGAGTTGCATGCTTTATTGCAGGGCTGATACATATTAGATTAAACTAACATATACAAAATTGACAAGTAGGAAATTAGCTCTCATAAAGACAAACCTGAAATGAATTAATCATCTGAGGGCATTTATTTTATATGTCCTGACAATCCAAGCCTTTTTTTCTTCTAATAATGTTCCCACATGAGAAGAAAATTTCCACATTTGTTTTGAAGCAGGTGTGATGCAATTTTACTCTTGCCATAATTTTTTAAAAAAAATATAGTGTTTATTGTTATTGTAAAATGTAAACAGAGGGGTTTTGGTTTTATAGGTCAGGTAATTGAATACATTTCTTTTTGAATAGTGTCACCACTTCCCTCCTAATTCACCTCCCCTCCAAGTTGTATAGATCATTTTCAACATAGTGTCTAATGAATATCAATGTTACATTTGTTAACCCTTTGTGCTACTATTTCTGAGCGTCTCCCTTACCCTCCCCAAATAAAATAAACTTAAATACAATATGACTGATACAGAAATAAGAAACAATGAAAAGGGAGATAAAAACAAAAAACAAAAAAAACGCAAAATAACAAAAATACTCTTGTTCCCATTTCTTGGAGTTCATTTTGATACACATGTTTTATAAGATCATATGCACACAGTATTGAACCTCTGTGAGCCTCTCCAAAGAATATCCTCCTTTAGTTTCACTGTATAATTTATCATGTCTAAATATAATTTTTCTTTTATCATCCAGTGTGTTTAGTTGCATATTTACAAACACATTCTAATTATCACAAATGAGGGAAATCATACAACCTATTTTTTTTTAATCTGGCTTGATTCCTTTACTGTAATTATTTCCAAGTCTTTCCATGTGAACAATGGTACATTGAATTTCATTGTGTATGTAGGGCACATTTTCCTTATTGATTAACTCACTGAGGGTCACCTGGGTGCATTCCATATCTTGACTATGGTAAATAGTTTTGCAATAAACATGGTTGTGCTGGTAGCTTTCATATGGCCTTATTTGTGGTCCATTGAATAAGTGCCCCTGAGTGGAATTGCTGGATCACAGGGAAAATCTATATTTAGTCTTTTGTGGGACCTCCATATTCTGATTTCCAGAGTGGTTGAACAATTTTTATCCACCCAACAGTGTAGTAGCATTCCCTTTTGTCCACATTCAGGCCATAATCTGTTATTAATTTCCTTGATCATGGCCATTCTAACTGGTGTGAGATAGAATCTCTAGGATAGGCACATCTGTGCTTTCAGTACAACTGTGAAGGATTTGAATTAAACACAGAAAAGTTTTGGTATTTCTTTCAGTTTAATGGTGAAAATGTCTTAGTGACTATTATTATGTGAAAGTTCTTACCTACCTCATACTTGGACTTTCTGAATCTCTTCAAAGTAGGGTGGTTTTCTCAAACATTTATAGTGAAAGCATTATTCCTCATGGAAATAAAACATTCTGATTGTTTTGTCTTGCTGCTAGAGAAAAAAGAGCAAAAAATAAACATAATATAAAACTTTTCATTACGTGATTTCTGGAACTCTGATTCATTTTATTAACATGGTTAAATTCCTCATTATCATTTATTGAGTACTGACCTTAACCAGCTACATTCATCTTCATGCAAATTCTTGAATTTAACATAGCATAGTCTCTGGGCTATTTTTTTTTTAAATCAAACTCTGAGGCTTGAATTCTGGGCTTGTCCCTAAGTTTCATTTGCCCAAGCTCACTCCTCTACCTCTTGAGCCACAGCACCATATCTGGATTTGTTGAGCAGTTTATTAGAGATAAAAGTGTCACAGACTGGGTCTGTGATGCTAAATGAAAGGATCTCTAGGATATAGAAACATAAGCCATATAATGAATGATTGTTGTCCTTAAGGTACTATGTTGTCTCTCATCTCTTTTGCTGTCCCTTGGTTATCTCATATTGTTACAGTATCTCACTTTGTTACCTGATATATCGGATATTTTTGTATTTGGTTATTTGAAATTGGATAGGGAAGGGGGGAAAACAAGATGAGGGGTGGGGATGGGGGGGAGAGAAACGGGGACCAAGACAGGTGGAAGGGTATCAATGTATGTGAATTAATGCACCTTCTATCTGGCAAATATCATCATGCAACCCTTCTATTAATTACAATAAAAATATATGAAAAAAAAAGTGTCACAGACTTTCCTGCCTGGGATGGCTTTGAACCATAATCCTAAAACCTCAGCCTCCAGAGCAGCTTGGATTATACTGGAATAATTTGACCATGTTTTCTCACAATGCTTACTCTATGCAGCACCATTTTTGTAAAATTGGAGCTACATACAACATAATAAAACACTTTTCTCACACATTTGTTACTCCAATTTTTTCTGGTAGTTGTAAGAGTAGTGCTTAGATAGTTATTTCTCTAGACATTATTCTTTTTGTCTATCAACTACATGATTCTTAGAATAATTCTCTTATCTCATCATAATATTAGTTCATTTTCTTCATTGTACAATTAGGAATTACAACTATGCAATTGCTTGTGTAAGCAGTGCATGCACTGGTCTTGGATATTGCTTCTGTGTTTTACTAGCTACAGATAGACTTGATTAAGCTACAGGCCTCTCAAATGCTTTGTGTACATCTGAACATAAGGAATGATCATTGTGTGTGCCATAGTATGGGTGTACCAAAATAGGATATTTTGTGTAATTTGTCTAGCACAGCTCATAGAATATATATATATATATATATAGTTATTTAGTTAGATGTTCAGAAAGGCTAGCTGTCATACCATAATAATCACCTCAGTCCTTTCAATATTCTGCATATCTCTTTCCTGATAGCAGCTAGCTTTCCACTCTTATTTCCACTCTTATTTAAACTACTACATGAATAGATGGAACAATAAAGAAAGCCCTTCATTAGTAATCTAATAAAATTTTTAAACAAAATGAATCAACTCATGTTTAGAGTAACTTTTCTTTTTTATTATTTAACCCCTGAAAACATAGATTCTTGGTTATCATAATACTTGGTATTATAGTATTGCTACAAATAAGGAAGAACATTCACCATACATTTAATTGTACTCTCCTATCAAGCAGTACCTAAACAAGTCTCCAATTTTCAAATAAAATTTCTATAGAAATAAAAGTAAATCTAATTAATGTGTGATGAAAACTGAAAATTGACATGATGTCAGAAATCATCAAGTTGTAGCTTCGGCTTTAAGTTATTTATCCAATTAAGTCAATAATCACTGGTGCATTACAAAAAATAATGTTTGATTATTTCTCATTTTTTACAAGCAATATAAACTTAACAATAATTCAATTTTCCCCCTGAAGTACACGAAGCCTCCGTTAAGCTCAAATAAGTGTAAATCCCATGAGGATTATAAAGAAAATCTTCATTTTATTCCATTTTAAAATGTCGAATGCATTTTCCTCAATATTGCCATATTAGCATAAGCAACCTGCTCTTTTGTTGTGGCTGACATGTGGTTGTATGTTTAGTCTTTGATTTAGAATTTACAATCCATAATAACTTGGAAAAACATTCTTGTTTATTAAATAGCACTTACTGAAAATTGATTAATATGATGTTTAACTCAGGTTTTAGGCAAAAATTTTAAGTCATTAAAAATATTATCTCCCTACAATACTGTGATGATATAGTCAAAACTATTTTATTCATGAGAATTTATTTTTAATAAAGTATTTATTATTATTTGCCAGTTTGGGGACTTCATCTCAGGCCTTGGACATTGTCCTTGAATTTTCTCAAGACTACTGCTCTACCACTTCAACCACAGCACCATTTCTGACTTTTTCTGTGTATGAAGAACCAGAGAATAAAATCCAGGCCTCATGATGCTAGGCAAGCATTCTAATACTAGGCCAAACCCCTGGCCCCTGATTATTTCTAAATAGTAATATTTTAATCACTTATTTGTTTCTAAGTTAAACTTTAATTAAAGCATTCATATTTCCAAAAACTTACATTTCCAATTTTGCTTTGTGTAGGGTTTTTTATTTATTTATTTATTTATTTTGGAATTAAGGGGTTTTTATTCATTTCATCACATCAGTAATGTCTTCCTGGTAAGCTTTAAATTCACAGGTTGGATTAGAGACATTTTCTTTAGGTCCCTGGAAATCTTCTCCAAGTTGGGAACCCCAGGGAATCTTCAGTCTCTTGGGTTCCTAGTAAGGCCCTTTGAGAGCTCAGTTCTACAAAAGGGTTAGGGGGAAGCGGGCCGTTTATTTAGGACACAGCTCTGCTTGAGTGGAGAGTTGGCGCAGGCCTCATTAATGCTTGCTGGTAGGTGGCTTCCACAGGACTTCTCCACCAAAGTTCAGGCTCTGAACTGTGCTATTGCATAGCCTCCCCTGGATCCCCCCACGCCCAGTTCTTAAACGTCATCATCATCACAGATGACAAGATACATGTCAAAAGCCTCTCTGTTACGGTTTCCATCAGGCGTGAAGACATACTTGTGGAAGGTCCCATCTATGCAGATGGCAATTACAGAGTTGATGTTCTTGGAAGTATTGCAACCAAAGACACAGGAGACACTGTAAAGCTCGCCAGGCTCCACTGAGAGTTCAGGTGCTGTCCAATCATAGGGCCCACAAGAGCCAGTGCAGAGAGGCGGTTGAGGCGGGTATTCTTAAGAGCAAAGATAGGGACAGTGCCCTTATTACTGGGAGCACAGAGGAAGGAGGCGTCGTGGCTGAAGTGAATGCAGTGTAAGGTGGCAGGGTCAGTGCCTTGGCACAGCTCCTCCAGCTTCTCCTTGGACTGGGTGTGAAAAAGGCAAATGAGGGTGCCTTTCTGGGAGGCTGAGGCTCCAACTGTGCCTGGCTGATTCAGAGACAGACACACAGGTCACCTCACTCTGCTGGGCACTGATGGTAAATTGAGCAGATGAAGTACCAGCTTTTGTGCTTGTCAGATCCACAAAGTTGTAGACTTCCACACTTATGTCTTGGGAACACTAGCAGTTGCTTCTCCAGACTGGGGCAGGGTTCTCAAAGTCCTTTGGGGATATCTCGGGGGCCTGGAATTGTTAGGGAAGGAGTACACACAGATGCAGTTCCTCAGAACGATCACAATCTTGTCATGGCCCATGCCTACAGCCAGCACCAGCTTGTCCTTGGCGTCCTTGCCCTCCCTAGGTTGCTTTGTAATTCTCCACAGAGGCTATCATTTCTTATGTGAATAAACTATAATTAGCTACTCTTCTCAAATTGAAACTCCTATGTCCTTATACCTTCATGCTACTACACAAATTTGTTGAAATAGCTTCCATTATATTTCCAAATACTATTTGAGTTTGATTTTCATGCTATACTTACAATTTAAGGCACTCACTTAACTCTTAAATAGTGCTGTCTTATCTAGCTGGCTAGATCACTAGTTATTTATCATGTATATGCTTAAATAGTTATCGCTACCACTCATTTCTCAAACAGCTATTTTTCAGATTCTGCAAATAGTGTCTCAGTGTCATAACGTCTATTATACAGTTTGCAGTTCTTGGCTGCAGCAAAAGCAAATGAGAGATCCACCCTTTGGAATGATTCATAAAATGTCATACTTGATTATAACCATTTAACTTATGTCTTAGGTTACAGTAACTGCCTCAGTACATTACCTTTAAGATAACTATAAAACATTAAAAAAAAAAAAAAGAGCTGGGCTTGGTAGCTCACACCTGTAATCCTAGCTACTCTGGAGGCTGAGATCTGAGGTCAAGGTTCAAAGCCAGTATGGGCCCAAAGGACCTGAGACTCTTACCTCAAACTAACCTCTAGAAAAAGGGAAGTGGGGCTTATCTCCAGGATAGAGAGGTATCCTAGAGCTGAAGAGCTCAGGGACAACAACCAGGCCCAGAGGTAGGGCAGTAGCCTTGAGTAGAAGAGCTCAGGGACAGTGCCCAGGTCAAGTTCAAGCCCTATGACCCACAAAAAAAAGAAAAGAAAAGAAAAGAAAAGAAATTTTAAAAACAACTATACTGGAGAATTCTATGTCTTTTATGGGGGGAGAAACTTGATGTGATTTGAACTATAGATGAACCTCTGTGCTCAAGGATGGTGCTCAAACACTTGAGCAACAATTTTGATATTTGATATTCAGCTCAAATTATGTATATACATGACATTATTGGATAATATAATGTAAAAGTTTGCGAAGGCTAACACGAGTAAGAGAGACTTTTGAGATAGTGTGTGCTGTGTTATGACTTCCCGCTTTTAATGGCATTGGGGTCATATCACTGGGGAATTCAATCATTCTGACAATCCCTTCAACAGTGAGGATTATGGGCTGACATCTCATTATTGAAGAACTGAAACATGAATAATTTGTCCCACGCTGATGACCAGGAGATACTGAAACACATATAGCCCTAAGGTCATAGCTCAAACGAATAAGCTCTAAAATATTACAAAAGAATAATAAATGAGAGAATAATGAAAGGGTATACAATTGTCACATTATGTTCACACTACTATTGTAAACTGGTTTAGAGTTGTTAGATATTAGTATTGCTTAAATAATCAAATTAAGCATTAAAATTCTATATTCAATATTAGAGGGCAAAAAAGATAATATGAAAGAAAGAATGTAATATTTAACATTTATTTTTGAACTCTATGATAAAGACAGTAATCATTCCCAGGATTGAAAATATTTATATTCCTCCATTCTATTTTTCCCTTGTGATTTTGAATAAAGGTAAATACATAATCTATGTTCAAATAGATTGTGACTGAACACATTAGAAGTTTAAAGATAGAAGAAGGAGAAATCATAATTGAAATTTTGATTTCAAAGAATATACAATACTATTTATATGTAGAATATGAAAATTATGGGCCCTGAGAGTTTGGCCTTGTGGTAGAGTGCCTATCATGCACGAAGACCAGGGTTCGATTTCACAGTACAACGTATATAGAAACAGCTGGAAGTGGTGGCGTGGCTCAAGTGGTAGAGCTCTATCCTTGAGAAAGTCTAAGGACAGTGCTCAGGCCCTGAGAACTGGCAAAAAATATTTTAAAATTGTAAAATCAGCTTTAAAACAGCATAATTATTTTGTGAATATGCTTACTTATAGGCTACAAATTTCTATAGCTGAACTTTTCTGCTCAAGGATGGAATCTTACCACTTTGAGCCACAATTCCACTTCCAATTTTCTGGTGGTTACCTGGCGATAAGAGTCTCATGGACTTTCCTGCCTGGGATGGCTTTGAACGACGATGTTCAGGTTTCAACCTCCTGAGTAACTGGGATTACAAGTGGGAGCCACCTGTGCCTACTTTATATTGTCCCCATTATCATGGTCAACAGAATACCAAAGGAGCAATAAGGTGATTGTCAGTTTGTACAATCAGTTGTTATATGTTCCGTGTGGCAGAGATCATCACTGGTTTTGGTATTTTTTTCAAACAACAGTATTAGTATCAAGCTTGGAAAAGTCTTGTTCATTCAAAAATAAGGGTCTTTTTATTGTTAAACTCATTTCATAAGTATTTATATATATCGGCATTTTGTCAGTTGAGTCATGATTCTAGTTACGGATTTTTTTTTGTGTGCTAGAAATCTGGAGATAAGAGTCTCTTAGTTACCTGCCCCATATGACACCCTTCTTAGTAGCTAGGAATGTAGGCTTCAGTCAGTAGCACCTGGCACATTTCTTCATTCATGCAGGTAATGAAACATGGCCACTTAGGGATTTAGTTTAACTTTTAGGAAGGAATAAATAATAACTATCTTGAGAAATGATGAGAAATATCGGAGGAACTAATCCTATATATTTTGTCTCACGCAGAAATAGACTATAATTTTATTTTCAATTATTTCATGTTAAAATATTGCAATTCAGAAATGTAATGTTTCTATGAATTTTTGAGTATATTCTAGTTAGGAACTAATGTCACTATTATAATAGTTTTGATTGTTACATATCTATAGTGGGAGTGCTTTAAACATATCAGTTTGTATTTTATTAAAGCTATAAACATTATGAAAACAGAAGGAAGAAGTAAGACCTGTTACATAGTGTCTTCATTTACAAATCTAAAGAGGTAAAAAGAGAATAGCTAGCTGTTTGCAATGGCTCTTGCCTGTAATCCTAGCTACTCAGGAAGCTGGGATCTGAGGATCAAGGTTCAAAGACAGACCAGGCCCAGAAGGACCTGACATTTTTATCTCCAATTAATACCTAGAAAATGAGAAGTGGGGCTTGGCTCAAGGGTAAGGTGGCAGCCTTGAGCTGAAGAGCTCAGGAGCAGCGCCCCCCCCAAAAAAAAAGAAAGGAGAAAAGCTCTCTCTCAGTTCTTCAAAATTTATATGTCAGACTTTTCAAAACCAAATGTGTTAATATAAGTTTGGACAGATAGATTTAAAAAATGACATGTCCTATCAAAATTGCCCTTTTAATGATAAATTCCTTCTTCATTAATTTATACTTTATATTCTATAATTCTGGTTTTAAGGAGACATTCTATTTAAACGTAATTATTTGATAAGATTAGAAATAAAATATTAACATGTATCTCAATACACTTTCATTGCACACTTTTAAAATAGTCTCTTTAATCTGTACTTGAAGGAAAAATACTGAGAGAAGATTTTGAAAAGCAATTATTTAAATTTTATTCACTTTCCAAATCTATGTGCAAATTTCCAGCACAAGATATCTTTGTTAAATATTTGTTCTATGAAAACATATGTATTGCCTCTATTTCCTTTGAAATGCCCTGTATGGATATCTCCTTAAAGTACAGAGTAGAAAATCAGTGACCTATCTCAAGTAGTAAAATTGTGAAGAAATGTGAATAGTAAAATTAAAGTGTCATGAGTCAACAATGATCTCATAATAATGATAACAATAATTATTGTCAATTTGTATTTATAATAATATCATAGTAATTTTTCAATTTTTAAGTGTAATATATCATTTTAGCTTGAAAGATTATCAAATTGTAAAAGATAAGCCCAACCATACATTTAAATTTAAAGACTAATTTAAGTAATAGAGAAAGAACTCAAAGTATAAAATGAGAAACTTTAGTACTCTTTGAAGATTTTGGCTTTAGAGGTTGAATGTACTTAACATTACCTCATATTTAATCTAAATTGTAGGTCTTAGAATATATAAATTAAAATGTACAGGGAAAAACCGAACTACAGCAGAGAATGAAGCAGTTACAACAAACAAAGGAAGGTCGTTTGAGAAGGGAATAAATTGTTTAAAAGATGTTATTATTAAGATGTCCAGCAATGTTAACTCTACATTAAAAGAGGGGGATTTAAATGTTCAGTTTAATACTGTAATAAAGTTCTGTATGGCCAATATGAGAAATTCACTAGTAAGTAAAAGAAGACTTAGAGAGCTCAGAAAACATTTGCAGAAATAATTCTTGACATGTCTATGGAAATTGCACATGTGGATGCTATGCAGTAGGGTGACAGAATGTTGAGTGCTTCAGTACTACAGCTCTGCCTTCAAATTGAGGGTCCTCCCTGTCAATGTTACTGCTTTCTGAAACATCACTTATCCTCAGTGTCTGATTCCATCCTTGCTGGTGGTGTTTCTACCTTTCTAGAAGAGTGAATTGTTCAGAAATCACTGGAAATCACCAACACTTTTCCAGATGAATTCTTAGAAGCCTGAGTAAACTATACAGGAATCAAGATTGTTTAAAGGAATTGATGCTTAAGCAGGCCCCCAATAATTTTGTTAGAATAACTCCTATGGAAAGGGCAATGAAAAAAGCCAAAGTGGTGTCAAAGTTGGCAGATTCTGTAGCAAAATAAGAAATACGGACAATGCATTTGAGAATGCAGAGGAAAAGAATTCATATCCTTTTTTTATTAACCATAGAAGGTAAGTAATATTAATTCTAAACATCTAAATTTCATGACAGAACATTTTTGACAAAGCATGAAGTTAAGAGTTCAAGGTACTGAGTTTTTGAGTAGTAGAGATTGCTGTCACCATACCAGAATAATGACTACAAGGCAAAACAGACAAAACAACAAATTCCTCACACTGGTCCTCTCACATCTTTCCTGCTTCCACCTATTTCCCCATGCACTAACATTTTTCTGCCAGTACACTTTCCTTGCTTAGACTCTTTCAAAATCATTACTCCATATAATTTTCATGAAACTTCTCCAAAAGAGGGGAGAGAAAGAAGACAGTAATAGACAGGTACAAGAGATCATTATATGGATTACAAAAGTGTCACAATGTACAACTTAATATTTAACAATGGAAATCGCTTCAATCGTTCTATTAAATTAAATCAAGTTACTCAACTGTTTACCTTACACTAAGCAGTTCTACTTACTATTCATAAGAATAAAAGACATCCTTAGAGTTAATTTAAAATCTGCACAAAATATGGAATTCTTTCTTCCCACTTATTTGCCCTGGAATCATCTGCCTCCATTATTCTTACCACTTCCTATCATGGGCCTGGATTAAAGTGAACATATGGGTCAGTCCCTCCTTCCCTCTAGGTTGTTATTTCAACAGCAGTGAGATTTTTTTGTTTCCTGATGTCATTCAGTGCTCTTCTCCAAGTTTACTTTTGTCTTTACTATTTATTTCGATGCAACATGTGCTTCATAAATTTAGTTTACTTTCCATTGTAACTGGGTCTTTTACAAAATATAAAGTTTATGAATTTAGAGAATTTTGACTATTTTCCTTATGTCTAAAATATAGGTTAGTACTAAATAAGAATTTATTGAGTTAATCAATGGATAAGCCAGATAAGGAAGAATCATGAAAATAAGATAAGTGAGAGGCATGAAAACTATACATTTTCTTGGTTGAGGTAGACACATGAATGAAATTACAACCACATAACAGTGAATTCTTTATAAAAACATGCATTTATTTATGCAAAGTATTTATTAACTGGATTCATGTGTTATTATCACAGATACCATTTTGTGTTAAAAAATAAATAGAAGTAATGAATATACCTATGTACAGTGCATCTTGAGCTGTGACATTTCTTCAACACCTTCAGTCCACTTCTACCTCCCCTTCCCTATATTTCTCAAATATATGCATGACTACTTGCCTGCACTCTTCTCCTTCCCCACTCTTCCTTCCATTCCTCTTCCCTTCGCCCCACCTTTCCCTCCTGAAACTATTCTTTTGTGGTAATTATTTTGTTGGATTTTGACTTAATTATTTTAAAAGAACTATACAATTTTCACTCTCTATAGTGTCTGTTTTTGCACTTCAGTTACTTTGTCGATAACCTGTTGCTTACTACCCCAGGTGTACACTTTAATTACTTTGTTAGATGACAAAAATTCAACAGAAAACCAAAACGATGATATTGAAAGGAAAGGATATATTGGGAGGGGAGGGGGGGTGAACGTTGAAAGAGATAACAGTGATCACAATGTGTTGTGTTAATAAGCTGCTTTGGTGAATGAATACCAACAACTAGCTGGTGAGATAGCCCAATGGCAGAAAATTTACCCAGCTTCAACAGAAAAAAACAAAGGATTAAGAAAATTTACCCAGCTTGTGCTGGGCCCAGGTTTTATTGCTGTCATATCAAATAAAATAGAATAATCAATTTTTACTTACATAACAATATTCAAGAATATACCAGATAATTTCATCTAGAGAAATAGATTTCCAAAATGAAATATGTTATTTGTATAAGTAATGAAGTATTTAGTGATACCTTCATAATAAATGATCATTAAGAGATTGTTTAGCCTTCAAAATATAAACTTGTAATTCAATAATCATACATTTATCTGTCCCTTTCTTTTACAACAAAAGTCAGCGCAAATGCCAGCTCACCACAAAGTAAACTTTCAATACATTGAAAATGTTAAGAGATCTATGATATAGTAGCAAAAACTGTATCTAGTTTTATGACAAAGAGTACTAGTAACTAGTTATATACCCAATTCAGGCATTCATGCTGATATCATCAGCATTGCTGATAAATAGTGACTCATGTCATGTATCATTAAAGAGATATTTCTTAATAATGTTAGTTTTCACATGTAGAATTATCGATCTTTTAAATTTCTTTAGCCAAGCATTATGGCAACATTAACAATGATTTCCAAAATAACACACACACACACACAAGTTGTAACCAGCAAGCAAATAGTGAGCCAATCAAGAATGTACATCTTAATTAATTTCTAATCCTACTAGATATTGTATCTCTTATATCAGTCAAGTTATGTGACTTGGCTTTTGCTACTTGTTTCTTTGCTTATAAAGTGGGATTATAATACTTACAGTAACTGTTCTAAGTTGTTATAAGGATTAAATGTGATCATACAAAAGTCCTGTAGCTAGAGACTTGCAAAAATTGATTATTCTATTTTATATGACAGCAATAAAACCTAGGTCCAGCACAAGCTGGATAAATTTTCTTAATCCTTTGTTTTTTTTTCTGTTGACGGTGGGTAAATTTTCTGCCATTGGGCTATCTCACTAGCTAGTTGTTGGTATTCTCTCATTATTTGATAAATTTTAAGCTACTTTCTCAAAATAGAGCAAATTTAAGTGAGTTGGAGTAGATCTGCTTTACTTTTAAAAATGAATCACTATTCTTAAATAGTTTCATATTATTTTATATAGAAGTTTAATTTATCTATCTGGATATTCAATTCAAATCATCAATTGTTCTAAAAATTTTATCTGTAATTTTCAACTTTCAGATCACTGCATTTGATGAAATTTCTAGTAGTATAAATAAAAATAGAACCTCAGTTTTATGTCTTCAATATCAAGATATTATTATTCCCCCATACTAAATCCTATTATAGGATAATTCTTACAATTAAACAGAACAATGTCAATGTGGACTATTGCTCAGCTTCAATGATTCCAAGTGAGTAACATTTATATGAAGAAAAATACACATCATATAACATATATCACCAACAATGCAGATGCCCTACTACAGATGAATGGATACAGAAAATGTGGTATATGTACACAATGGAATTCTACATAACCAACAGACAACATAAAATAATGGCATTCGCAGGGAAATGGACGAACCTAGAACGAATCATGTTGAGTGAGACAAGTCAAGACCTAAGGAACAAAAGGCACATGGTATTCCTAATATGTGGCTATTAAATCCAAAGAGTACAAGAGTGAGGACTCAATAACTGCATACCCAAAGCTATGAACATGGTGATGGAAATACAAACATAACTATATAGACATAAAAACCTATGACTCTATAGACATGTTTTATTTCATAAATTGATATGTTTCTATGACATACAAACCCTTAGCCTAATTTTGATTAAGTTCTAAATACTAAGTTCCAGTGATTGTAAATAGAGATTCCCTCCTTGAACACTTAAAAAAAAAAGAAAAAAGAAAAAAAGCTTAAATGAGAGGCCCAGAGTGTTACCTAATGGTAGAGTCTTACCTAGCATGCATGAAGCCCTGTGTTCAATTTCTAGGTATCGCCTATATAGAAAAGGCCAGAAGTGATGCTATAGCTCAAGTGGTAGAGCTTTAGCATTGAGAAAGCACAAGGATGGTGCCCAGGTCCCAAGTTCAAGGCCCAGGACTCACAAAAAAAACAAACAAAAACTTAAAACAAACCCTTATATTTTCAGCTAGAAGTGGTCTCTTATAAGGATGCCATGAAAGTAAAAGTGCTTATCTCTGATACTGAGAACAGTTTATTTTCTTGCATTACAAAATATCATCCTTCACAATTTGGTTGCAGGAGTTTGAGATAAAATGTTTAGAATTGTGGCTGTCATATTCCTGAAAGTTTTTTTTTTAATTTTATGACTGAATACAATGAAGGTTCCTATGTGGATCACAATGGCTAGAAAAGAAAATAAGCCAAGACAAATCATCTGTTTTCTCAAGAAATTGTAAGTTTAGTTACAGGTAGAGTTAGTTTAGTGATAGGTACTGTAATAATTTAAATCAGAGTATTAATTGGGATTTGGTGGACTGGATTTATCAAGAGAATAGACCGTTAGATCTAAGGAATCTATGTTGGGTGGTTATGGCAAAAACATTTTAACCCTATATATTTTAGAATAAAGGTGATAATCTCTGTAAGTAAATTCTATAGCCATACCCTTAATATAATTAAACTAATGTAACTAAACTTTCATTTGACAGAATAACATGTGGTTTTGTACTTATTTCAGTGGCAATCCAATAACTGTGCCCTATTACTTATTTTGTGAATGTAAGCATTGGTAAGTTACCTTGTCTTCAGGTTTGAGAGTTTACATTTTTTACTGGTATTTCTGTCATTCTCTGACAATTGTACAGGATATTAATGTGCATATGGAATGAGAAAAAATATTGATAAAAGCACAAAGTGGATTATCAACATGTGACTATTTTCACTATCCTTAATTTTTTCTAGTAAAGTAGAAATAGTATATCTCATATGGCAGAAAGTTTTGGATGTGCCTATGGATATTTATATCACTTGTTCATTATGATTTCACTAAAAAATACTGATGAACTACACATGAACACTCCTGAGTATAGTTGAGAAGAAATCTACAAGAGTATCATTATGAAGAAAGCATCTTAAAAATTGTGCTCTATGCATTTACAATAATTGTATAATTAAGCAGAATGATGGTCTTAGAGAAATATGACTGTTGTATATGTTCTTTTATTTACAAGTTTTGTTTTTTATTATGATGCCAAATACAGCATGGAAATATTTAATAGAGGTTCAATTCTGAATATGATGGTACACGCCCAATGTTGTACTACCCCCAACCCCACCTCCTTCCCACCTCCATCTTGAAGTTCTAGCTTCTAGTGGTAATGGATTTCTATGGTTCTTTAGGGAGGGTTAGATGAATTATCATGGTGGAATTTGCATGTAAGGAGGTATACCAAAGACTGTCCTCATTCTTCCTCCTCATCTCCATCCCACCCTCTCCCATACCCCTTTCTCTTTTTCTCCCAAATGAACAACATCTCACCATGTATTTCTTATGGGAGCTGCCATCTAGAAGCCAGGAATGAAACTTTTGACAGGACTGAATCATCCTTGGTGTGTTTGGAACCTCTGGCTCCAGAATTGTGATAAAAATAAATGTCTATTACATAAAAAATCTTCTAAATGACTTTATCTTGATAATTAATAGCATTTGGCTTTTTATTTGCTTTAGAATGCCATATTTTTATTTTCCTGTAGTTCATATATCATATAACTAAACTCAGATGGGGTTTTGCATATTCTGATCCTTTAAACCATTTGTGGATTTAATATTAATTTTCACCAGTTGTATTAAATATAAAGCTAGATCATACAAAAAATTAGAGAACTACAAGTAAAATTTTGATCTCCAATTTAAGGTGCAAGTTCTATCCAACCACAAATAGCGAAGGAACTGCTGTGGAAATGTTCTTGTGCCGATTTCATAGCTTGAGATCAAGCTATGATTTGAAATCACTTGTATATCGAACTCAGGAAACTATCTTGCCTAAAGATCTTTAAATATTTATAGGCAAACAGATCAGTAAATCATACCTTTACAAATCACTAAATCATATCTTTTTATTTTTGTAATTCTATTCTAAAGGTAAAGTAGAATGAAGACAAATCTCATAATGTGTCCCTTCCGCCTCGACCAGCAAGGAAGACGCGACACAGGATTCTTCTCCAAGTAGTTTATTCAGGAACCCTTAACAAGCTTCCTCCTTTCTCCTTCTTCCTTTTTCTTCTCCTCCCTCCTGGGACTATCCCTGGTCTTATAAGACCTCTGCCTGGCCAATCCTGAAAAGCTACGTGGGAGATGCTGATAGGGCCAACTATGCGGAAGCAAGCCAGAAGCTAAAACTTAGCCATATAAGGAGTTGTTTTTCACAGAGAGCACTCGCGGTCGGGATGGCAGAAGGCAGAAACCGGAGCCATCTTTAAGGCGGGGCCCTCGCAGCTCCCCACAATAATGTACTGGTTTTTAAGTTTCTTCATATAAACTGGGGTTTACATACTTAGTCTTGTCTGGTCTAAAAGGCTTAGGACAACATCACATTTAGAGTTCAATTCTGCCAGTGTGTAAGCAAAGAGTGTCCTAGAAAGATGCTTACATTATCAGTGAGTGTTCTTAATTATGTATTTGACATAGATAACCAACAAATAGCTCTTCAAAATTAAGTGGATAATATATTATTAAATTTACATTTCAGGCAGCAATGTTTCTTTTTTAAGATTTGGTCATAACTGCCTCTACAACCCTCATTGTTGATGCATACATGTGAACATACACACACACACACACACACACACACACACACACACACACACACATATTTGCACTCTTATTCTACTTAAGACTTTTCGAAGTCCTGAGCCAAATGGTAATTGCAATTGTTGGACAGAATCATTCAGCCACATCTCCAGCTATTTCATTCTGGAGAATGGTCTCTTTCCTTCTAGGCTTATCTCAATTGTGCTTTTTTTATATATATTGCCTACCATAGTTGAAATAACAAGAGAAACTGATATTAGAGTTTTTAATGGTTATATTGGGTCTTGTGAACATTTTTGTTGTTGTTGTTTTGATTGGTCTATTTGAACCATGAACTTCAGAATCTTAGCCTTCCAAGTAGTTAGGCTTAAAGGCATGAATCACTTATCTTTTGTTTTTCTTTAAAGTATCATAAGGTAAAAGAAATAGAACATAGAACACAGATTTCATTCTCAGTGGCAATTAAATTTTCTAGAGGTATGATTAAAACAGTGACCCAAAGGTCACAAAAATACAGATCAAAGTGTCACCTATGTGACTTTGATGAACAGGGAATACTGGATATGAAAGCACTGAGAAAATGTACAGGTCAAATCATATTTTGTGAGCTTTTTTTCTAACAGTAAAAGAGAGGACTGGTGCTTGCTACATTAAAACACAAATGAGATTTCCTCTTCTCACAGATTTTATCTCAGAACTTACTCAAGTCTAAATTGTATGCTTTTATTTTTAGGTATTACTTTTAAATGACTTGTAACAATATTTTAAAAAATATTTCATAATTAGAAAACAAATTGAACTTTAAGAGTAGTCAGAAAATAGTAGATATTTTCTTCCTTATTTATGATCATAAATAGATGAAAAATACAGTAATTACAGTAAGTATTTCAGTGTCTAAATAAGGGGTTCAAATTAAATTTCTCTTACTGCCTATGGTCTTTCTATGAATGTGTCCACACAAGAGTGCTATTTGTTAAAGAACTGATAATTTCATTAAGCAAAACTATCTGATTTTTAATTTTGTCACTAATCTTAGTGTAAATAAAATAATTAATTGTCTTTCTATATCACCTTACCTTCATGTACTTATAGAATATCTTTTCTCTCTTCTTTTTTACTTTTCTCCTAAATGGACTGTCAGAGCCTTATGACCAGGAGCTGTTCCAAGGTTAGTCTTGCGGAAAATAAACATTTTGCATTCTCTCTAGAATGTAAGCCTGAAACACAGAATGGAGCAGTAATTTAGTGAAATAATAAGCTACCTAGGGAAAAATAAGGGGACCTGGTAATGGATTATTATCACTGTTATTATTACTGGCAGATATGTTGAGGTCTATCTGTGCAGTTTAAAGAAAAAATAATAATACTGATTTTCCCTTGTAACGGAGACATGAATTAAAATATCGAGATGTCTTATTGCCCTTTCAGCTATTTATGATGACCACGGAGTGCCAGTTTTGCTGCTGATTAAAGAATTAAAAGTTGACAAAACCATTCAAGAAGTATTGAAACCAAAATGCAAACGATAAGAATGAAATGTGCTTTGTTTGCTTTGACTTCAGCTCCTAGCAGATGAATTTTCCTGTATGCTGTCCTATCGTAAACCTGAAATTTAAAAAATAATCTGCTCTACTAATTTGTGATTACCAGATAATACACTGCACATAAGTTTTGGCTTAGGCATACAGAGAAAACTCTTCTAACCATCAAATAATGACCGCATTTATTATGTTCAGATGTTTCCTCATGTGTTTTTTTGAATTCAATTCCCTAGGCAAACATTGTTCCACTGTTGTTGCTATTGACATTTCAAAGCTAGACTTGATTACGCTGCATGTGAAATTTTATTGTATGAATTTTTTCATACCCAAATAAAAACCAAAAGAAAATAATAATTTTAATGAAACCAACATTGTCCATTTGATCTCTCCCTCTTTCTTCAGTCTCACTCTATCTCTCTCTCTATCTCTGACGCTCTGTCTGTTTCTCTCTCCTCTCTCCCTCTCTCTCTCTCTCAGATTGCACTTTCCTATCTCATGTTAAAGAAATGCTGCTTATATTTTGGTCAATCTTGGGGTTTAAACTCTCAGCCTATGGGCTGTCCCTGAGCTCTTCAGCTCATGGCTAGCACTTTGTCTTGTCCCGTCAGTTTTTCTGGTGTTTAATTGGAGCTAAGTATCTCATGGAGTTTTGGGCCCAAGGCTGGCTTGAACCACCATCCTGGTTCAAGGTAAAATATTCACGATGCGCTATATTTTAAGCAATTGCCATGGAGTGTGCCTATCATCATGGTTCTGGCAGGAAACTTCAATGAGAAGATCCTTATCCAACTCACTCTGTACGCAAATGCAAGACCGTATTCCAAAAATAACCATAGGAAAAGATTTCAATGTGTGGCAAAAGTGGTACAACACCTGCCTAGCAAGTGAGAAGTACTACAAGAATAAGTAGATGTGTCTTTAGTTCCTGGAGCCAAAAAGTGGACCGATGCCCTAATACTAAACTGAAATAAAATCAATGTGCTATTTCACAGTGAAGGTAAGTCTGTAATGGGCACGAGAAGCTTTTGTCCACAAACTAAATAGTTCAAATTCAATATAGGCTATTGGCTTCTTTGCTCTCTTATGGAGCTGCATTATGAAAAGTTGGTAAGTAGCAAGATGACAAACCACATGTTTGGTAGTACTATATTAATGACCTATGCTCAGATGTTTCTAGATATTTACCTGACATTTAACTGTGCTTGTTTCCATTTCAGTTAATATCTATGGATCTGTGAAGGTGAAAAATGTGCAGTTAGATTTGATATAGAAGAAAAAAAATCAAATGTAGATAGGGAGTTTTCCCATGGAATGCTGTTCTGTGCATTTCTTAGTTTAAAACTTTTCTTTATTAAAGAATATATTAGCATTGATTTTTGCATCATATTTCAAATGACATGTTTAACAAACAAGTATTCAAGAAGGGAATCTCTATGCAATCACAGGCACTTAGATTTTAGAACATAATCAAAATGAGGCTAAGGGTTTGTATATCATAGATACGTATTAATCAATGTAATAAACATTATGTCTACAGAGTCATAAGTTTTTATGTCTATGTAGTTGTGTTTATATTTCCATATCATTGGATATGCAAATATTGAATCCTCGCTCTTGCACTGTTTGGATCTAATAGCCACATATTAGGGATACCATGTGCCTTTTGTTCCTTAGGTCTTGACTAGTCTCACTCAACATGATTTGCTCTAGATTCATCCACTTCCCTGCAAATGCCATTATTTTATCTTGTCTGTTGGCTATGTAGAATTCCATTGAATATATATATATACCACATTTTCTGTATCCATTCATCTGCAGTAGGGCATCTGGATTGTTTCCATCAACTGGCTATTGTGAATAGTGCAGAGATAAACATAGCTGAACAGAGGTCTTTATCAAATCTTGGGGTATGATGTTTGGGGTAGATGCCAAGAAGTGGTATGGAGAGATCATAGGGAAGGTCAATTTTCAGTTATTTAAGAAACCTCCACACTGCTTTCAGAGTGGCTGAACTAGTTTACATTCCCACCAACAGTGCAGTAGGGTTCCTTTTTCTCCACAATCCCGCCAGCATCTGTCATTGTCTGAGTTCAAAATCTTAGGCATTCTTGTTGGGGTAAGGTGGCATCTTAGGGTTGCTTTTATTTGCATTTCTTTTATGACCATGGATGATGAACATTTTCTCATATGCTTTTCTGCCATTTTAATTTCTTCTTTTGATAAGTCTCTCTTTATTTCCCTTGCCCATTTAGTAAATGGTTTGTTGGGTTGGGGGAAGGGTTAGTTTCGTCAGTTCCCTTTAAATACTGAATATTAAGCATTTGTCAGATGTATTATTGGTTAATACCTTTTCCCAGTTGGTGGGCTGTCTCTCTATTTTGTGGCTATGAATTTTTCTGGGCAGAAACTTTTTATTTTTAGGTTGTCCCATTTATCAAGTATCTCTCCTATCTGTGTGACCCTGGGATTCTGTTCAGGAATTTTTGCCTATGCCTATGAGTTCCAGTGTATCTCCGACTGTATCATGTAGCACTTTCACAGTTTCAGGTCTGACACTGAGGTCTTTAAACCACTTTGAGTTAATGCTTGTGCATGGTGAAAGGCTAGGGTCAATTTTTAGTTTTCTGCATATGGCCGCCCAGTTTTGACAGCACCAATAATTGAATAGACTGTGTTTGTTTCTCTGTATATCTTTGGCTCCTTTATCAAATAAAAGTTGACTATGGGTATGTTGTTCAAGTTCTGGATCATCTATTCTGTTCCATTGATTTTGTGGTCTATTTTTGTGCCAGTACCATGCTGTTTTTGTTATTATGGCTCTATAGTAGCATTTGAAGTCTGGTATTGTAATACCACCAGTATTGCTCTTTTTGCCTAGAAGTGTTTTGGCTATTCTAGATCTTTGCTTGTTCCATATGAACCTTTGGATTATATCTTCTATTTCAGTAAAGAATGTCTTTGGGATTTTGATGGGGATTTCATTGAATTTGTGTATCAATTTTGGCAATATAGCCATTTTCACTATGTTGGTTCTTCCTAACCATGAGCATGGGATGTCTTTCCATTTCCTAGTGTACTCTTAAATTTCTTTTTTTATATTATATTTTTATTGTAATTAATAAAAGGGTTACATGATATTTTCCAGATAGAAGATACATTAATTCACATACATTGATACCCTTTCACATGTCTTGGTACCCATTACCCTCCCCCCCATACCCCCCTCTTGGTTTTCCCCCCTTCCCTATCCAATTTCAAATAACCAAATACAAATAAATCCAATATATCAGAAAACAAAGTGAGATACTGTAACAATATGAGATAACCAAGGGACAGCAAAAGAGATGAGAGATAACATAGTACATTAAGGACAACAATCATTCATTATAAAACTTTTGTTTCAATATCCTGGAGGTCTTTTCAATTAGCTTCATACTATATGGACTTACGTATCAAGGTTTTGCTCTATTGCAGATCTCTGCTAGTAGAGCCCAAGGTTTCTACTGATTATGACAAATGAAGGAAACCACTGAGCCTAAGTTCCCTTGAGTCTGGCTTACTTCACTTAATATGATTTTTTCCAAGTCTTTCCATTTCCTAACAAATGGGCGATGTCATTTTTTTTCTGAAAGCAGCATAGAATTCCATTGTGTACAAATACCACAACTTGTTGATCCATTCATCAACTGAGGGACATCTAGGTTGGTTCCATATTTTTGCTATGGTGAATAATGCTGCAATGGACATTGCTGTGGTAGTGGATTTAGTATGCCCTAGTTTCTGGATGATTGGTTAAATGCCAAGTAGTGGAATTGCTGGGTCATAGGGGAGTTCTATGTTTAGCCTTTTGAGGCACTGCCATACTGCTTTCCATAGTGGTTGAAAGAGTTTGCACTCCCACCAACAGTGTAGTAGTGATCCCTCCTGGCCACATCCCCTCCAGCATCTGTTGTTATTCGTTTTCCTGATCCTGGCCATTCTAACTGGAATGAGGTGGAATCTTAGAGTTGTTTTGATTTGCATTTCTTTTATGGCCAGATATGTTCAGCATTTCTTCATGGGTCTATAGGCCATATTTGTTTCTTCTTCAGAGAAGACTCTCTTTAAACCTTTGGCCCATCTTTTAATGGGATGGTTGTTACTTTGGAGATTAGTTTTGAAGTGATTCAATTTTTTCAGCTGTTGATATATTTTAGATAAGAGGCCTTTGTCCATTGTTTGGTTGGTGAAGATCTTCTCCCACTCTGTAGGCTTCCTAATTAATTTACTAGCTATGTCCTTTGCCATACAAAAGCTCTGCAGTTTAATGCAGTCCCACTTATCCAGCCTTTCTCTTATTTGCTGTGATTCTTGGTCCTTATTGAAAAAGTTTGACCTGTCCCAAGGAGGCCTAGTGTATCTCCGATTCCTTCTTGTAAAGTTTTCAGTGTGTCAGCTTTTACCTCTAGGTCTTTGATCCATTTGGAGTTAATTCTAGTACAGAGTGACAAAGAAGGATCCAACTTTAGTTTTCTCAGGTGCTTAACCAGTTCTGGCAGCACAACTTGTTGAAGAGGCTGTCTTTCTTCCATTCTATTTTTTTGGCTCCCTTGTCAAAGATTAGGTGGCTATAGGTCTGTGGTTTAATATCTGGATCCTCAGTTCTATTCCATTGGTCTTCAGGCCTGTTCTTGTGCCAGTACCAAGCTGTTTTGATAATTATAGCTCTGTAATAGAGTCTAAAGTTTGGAATTGAAATTCCTACGACACTGTTCTTTCTGCTAAGAAGTGTTTTTGCTATACAGGGTCTTTTATTATTCCATATGAAATTTTGGATTGCCTCTTCTATTTCTTTAAAGAATGTCATTGGGATATTGATGGGTATTGCGTTGAATTTGTAGATAGACCTTGGCAAGTTTGTCATTTTCACAATGTTGATTCTTCCAATCCAGGAGCATGGGAGGGAGGTTTTTCCATTTCCTCAGTTCTGTTGTAATTTCCTTTTTTAGGGTTTTAAAGTTTTCATCAGAAAGGTCCTTTACATTCTTAGTTAAGCTAATTCCTAGGTACTTTATTTTCTTTGAGGCTATTGTGAAAGGAGTTGCTTTCCTGATTATTGCCTTATTCCTCTCACTGTTGGCATAGAGGAAGGCAGTTGATTTTTGAGGGTTAATTTTATACCCTGCTACCCTTCCAAAGTTTTGAATCTGCTCAAGGAGTTTGGGAGTAGAGTCTATAGGATTCTTTAAATACAGAATCATGTCATCTGCAAAGAGGGATAGTTTTACTTCCTCTTTCCCTACTTGGATGCCCTTTATGCTTGCTTCTTGCCTTATTGCACTGGCTAGGAATTCTAATACTATATTAAAGAGGAGTGGAGAGAGTGGGCATCCTTGTCTCGTTCCTGATTTTAGAGGGAATGGCTTTAGATTTTCACCATTAAGTGTAATACTAGCAGTGGGTTTGTCATACACAGCCTTTAATTTATTGAGGAATGTTCCATGGATTCCTAGTTTCTCCAGAGCTTTTAACATAAAGGGTGTTTGATCTTAATCAAATGCCTTTTCCACATCTATTGAGACAATCATGTGATTTTTGTCCTTGCTCCTGTTGATGTGTTGAATTATGTTAATTGACTTGCGTATGTTGAACCAGCTTTGCCTCCCTGTGATGAATCCTGTTTGATCATAGTCTATAATTTTTTTGATGAGTTGTTTTAGACGGTTGGCCAGTATTTTGTTGAGAAGTTTTGCCTCGATGTTCATCAAAGAAATAGGTCTATAGTTCTCTTTCTTTGATGAATCTCTGTCTGGTTTGGGGATGAGGGTTATACTGGCTTCATAGAATGAGTTTGGTAAAGAACCTTCATTTTTAGTTTCGTTGAAGAGCTTGAGGAGTATTGGTGTGAGCTCTGCATTGAAGACCTTATAGAATTCAGCTGTGAATCCATCTGGCCCTGGGCTTTTCTTAGGTGGAAGTTCTCTTATTGCCATTTCTATTTCAGAGATTGAAATAGGCCTGTTTAGTTGGGTTAGTTCTTTTTGGTTAAGTGTGGGTATGTTAATATTGGCTAGGAATTCATCCATTTCATCTAGATTCTCAAATTTGTTGTCGTAAAGGTTTGAGAAGTATTCCCTCATGATATTCTGGATCTTGGTAATTTCTGTCGTGATATTACCATTTTCATCTGCGATTATGTTTATTTTGGTATGCTCTCTTCTTTTTTTGGTAAGATTTGCTAAGGGTTTGTCAATTTTGTTAATCCCTTCACAGAACCAACTCCTTGTTTTGTTGATTCTTTCTGTAGTTTTTTTGGATTCCAAATCATTTAATTCTGCTTTGATTTTAAAAATTTGCTTCCTTCTACTGGGATTAGGGTTGGTTTGTTGCTCTTTTTCCAGGAGCTTAAGGTGAGACATTAACTTGTTGGTTTGTGATTTTTCCAACTTGTTGTTGTAGACACTCAGTGCTATAAAGTTTCCTCTGAGTACTGCCTTTGCCATGTCCCAAAGAGTTGGTATTTTGTGTGCTCCTTATTGTTAAATTTCATAAACTCTTGGATTTCTGTTCTGATCTCTTCAATGACCCATTGTTTCAACAATGTGTTGTTCAGTCTCCATGAGTTACAGAGTTTTCGTTGGTGGAGATGTGTGTTCAGTTCCAATTTGAAGCCTTTGTGGTCTGAGAGCATGTAGGGAATAACTTCAGTGTTTCTGAATCTGTCCAGGTTTGTTTTATGGCCTAAGATGTGGTCTATTTTGGAAAATGTTCCATGTGCTGCTGAGAAAAACGTATATTGTGTTGTTGCTGGGTGGAATATTCTGCAGATGTCTGTTAGATCTAGTTGGTCTATATAGTTGTTCAGTTCTAAGGTTTCTCTGTTGAGTTTTTGCCTTGTTGATCTGTCGATAGGTGAGTCCTCTTTAATTTCTTTTGTTAGGCTTTTATAGTTTTCATTAAATAATTCCTTTACATATTTGGTTAAGTTAATTCCTAAGTATTTTATTCTTTGGGGGCTATTGTCAATGGGATCATTTTCTTGATTTGGCCTTCTGTTTCTATATTGTTGGTGTACAAGAAGACTACTGACCTCTGAAGTTTAATTTTGTGTCCTGCTATTTTGCTAAAGTAGTTTATTCATTCTATTTGGGAGTAGCACTTATTGGGTCACTCAATAGAGGATCATGTCATCTGCGAATAGGGATAGTTTAATTTCTTCTTTCTCTATGTGGATTCCTTTGATGTCCTTTTCTTGCCTTATTGCTCTGGCTAAGGGTTCCAGCACTATATTGAAAAGAAGTGGAAAGAGTGGGCATCCCTATCTATTTACTGATTTTAAGGTAGATGGTAATTTAAAACTTTTTTTATAGATCATAATATAAGCCATGAATATACTCATTTAGAACATCTTACAAACTAGGCATAATGTCTAATGTCTGTAATCCTAGCTACTCAGGAAGCTGAGATTTGAGGATCTCAAAGTCTGTGAGACTCTGATCTCCAATTAACCACTAGAAAACCAGAAGTGACACTTTTGCTCAAAGTGTAGGATGGTACCCTTGAGATGAAGAGCTCAAGGACAATACCCAGGCTCAGAGTTAAAGGCCCAGGACCCACAACAATAACAATGTAACGAATTCCATTGGTCATTGAATCTCAATAGGAAATAAATAATGTGTCATCTACATAATTTTCTTAAACATACAGATCATAATGAGTCTTTTACTTGGCAGAGTAGAATTTAGTACTAATTCAATAGTAAATGAAGTCACCACTTCTGGTAGCGGTAGCATTTTAAAAGAAAACTGGGGAGTTTTGCCTGAGATTGGCAGAATGAGAAATGGGATAAGTAAGATAAGTGAGTTTTTTGTTTATATTTTGTAATAGGGTTGTTACTCTCATAGTTTCTAAAACATGGCCTTGGTGGTTAATTTCAGCATTACCAAAAAATTTATTCGATACTAATTTGTGCTAAGGAAATCCACTGTTTACAAATGCAGCCAAAATTACTCTGCAGCCATCAAACCCCTGAAATATCTATTAGTCACAGTTTCTTCCTGAGAAAAGTGGTGGCCTGGCTTCTATTTATGGATCTGTATTCTTCAACCCAGGTCTTGTGGCTTGGCTAGTAAAAGCATCCTACTATTCTCAGTAAGGAGCAGTCTTGGACAGGTGAATGTTGTAAATCTTTGGTCACTGAAATTAGCCAGTATACCAAGAGGAGGTGAGAAGGCAGAGATGAACAGAAATTTCACTCTTAGTTGACACTCCATTGCTTTCCCTTTCCTATATTATGAATCAAAGAACAATAAACCATCCCTGAGTGCATTAACAAGAGTATAGCTTCAGACAGGGCTCATTAGCTTCTTATAGGAAAACTGGTGCTCAAAGACTTGATGGAGGGAACAAAGTTTGAGGTGTGAGGATCTTTTACTGTGACCTATCGCCTTTTATGACTTGAGGTTTATTTGATATGAAACAGTGCTCTCAAGTCTCAAGTCCTCGTGAGCATGTTGTGAAGTTATTCACACTTGTGCTGTTGTGTTCTCTTATTTTGTTCCATCTCACAGTGCACTGTCCATTGTTGTGATGATGAGATTCAGGAGTTGTTGCTATGCCTCCATTGTACACTGAGAATCAATGTGCTGTCAGTGGAAATATTTACATCATAAACACCCTCTGGACTTTGGGGGATCTGAGGCTGTAGGGGTGGAACTTCTTTTCCAAACTCCTTTTATTCATATACATTAGTTTCCTATGCTACCTTTACTATAATCCATATTTCTAATTGTTTATGTTTGCTTTTCCTCTCAGAAATATTGTTAGAAATGTATTTGATTTTTACTGAAGGAGCATGCATAAATAAATTTATATAGGAATTTAAAATTCATCTGTGTATAAAACCTCACATCAAAGAGATCCTTAGTAAGACCATGAACCTAGAGAATCTCTTTTTACATAACCTCAGTGATATCTGGAACCTAGCCCTGACAGTCTATTTTTCTACATAATGATCTATGAAAAGCTTAGACATAGAAAAATCCCAGAATAAAATTAAATACAATAGTAAAATTCACATTTATTGTAAGCTTTATATAACTCTTTTTGAGTATGCTATGGAGGATCAATTAATATGTCTAGTTATTTTAAGACATGATATAACATTCTATTAATCTCTTTTTTATCCCGAGGCATAGATCTGACTTTTAGGGGGAATAATACAAAAGATAAATTGAAATTTTTGAACTTGTAACTTCCTATTTCTTCCTCACTTACTCACATCTCAGTGGTCTTCATTAGTATTAATAATATTTTATTTCTATTTTAAATAAGTTTATTTGGATCCCTTACATTATTCTTTCTCATTTTCTGTCCTCTTCAAACATTCTTGCCATTTTATGTGTGCAGAGGAGGTACTTCCATCATTTGTTCCCTTTTTATTAGCTGTTTTGTACTTATTCCTCTTACATTTATGTTCCCTTTCTTAGATTGAGATTACATATACAATGAATAGTGTGCTATCTTTTTGTGGGTTGACTATATTACACTGATCATAATAATTTCTAGTCTTATCCATTTCTCTTTGTTACCAATGACATAATCTTATTTTCTGTTAAGTTCACACAATATTCTTTTTTCCTTATATTTTTACACAATATTCTTTTATATGACTAGGTTATGTTTTCTTTACTCATTATCTTTTGATAGGGACTTAGGCTGAGTCTAGAACTTGGCTATTGCCAATACTGGTTAGCAACACATTTTAGCATATGAAATTGCAATGACGAATGTTCATACTTCTTGAAATTTGAAATAATCACATCTAGAGACTGTCTTCCATAGAAAACTTTCATTCTATAAGTTTCAGTTTTGGGAAGGAAAGGGTTTGTGGATCTGTACTAGGGCTTGAACTTGGAGCCTGAACACTGTTCCTGAGCTCCTTTTTGCTCAAGACAAGTACTCTATGGCACAGCACTACTTCTGGATTTCTGGTTGTTAATTGAAGATAAATAGTCTCATTGACCTTTCTGCCTGCACTGGCTTTCAACCATGGTCATCAAATTTTGGCTTTCTGCATAGCTTGGATTATAGGTATGAGCAACTGGCATCCAGATCTAATTGTCTCTTTTAGAAGGTAGAAATAAATATAAGTCTGTAGGACATATGCTGAAGAATTCATGTTAAGTTCTCAAAATATAATGATTTCTGTGAGCCTTCTTATATGATTGCTTATGTAATAACTGTTTTGATGAAGCTTGGAAACAATTCTATAAGATGTAATGCTGACTCAGTTTCTAGAAAATTTTTCTTTGTGAATGCCTTAACAATCACAAGCACACTTCTTATAGCATTAATTCTGTCTAACATAGTCTTACCAAAAACAGGCTATGGCTTGATTATTTTGTGTATGTGCATTGTTATTTTCCTAACTATATTATATGTATTTTTTACACATTTTTCACCTGGTTGTGCTTTTTTCATCTATATTGTTATGTGTACAACAGATACTTTTAAATTAAGTAATTTTTAATGAATCCCTAAATACTAAGTCTGTCACTGGTGGCTCATGCCCATAATCATAGCCAATCAAGTGGAGTGATGTCTGAGGACTGTGGCTCTAAGTCATCCCCAGCCGAAAAGTCCATGAAACTCATCTCCAGTAAATTACCACAAAGTGGAAACTCTCTACCAACTCCATTGCCTAGACACCGAGTTCAAGATTCAGGAATGGAAAAAGCTAAAAGCTAAAAGCTAAAAGAAATTTCTAAATGAATTCTATTTGAATATAAGGAAGACACTGTACCTATATGCATGCTATGCATTTAAATATTCCCATAATGTAATGATAATGACTTAGATTGGAGAAAAATTCTAAAAAAGTACTGTAAAATGTGCTTTAGCCATAGCATCACAAGAATTTAAGAATGTGTCATGCAAGACACTGACGTCATTACTTAAGATTATTCTAAACAGACCCTGGTAAATATTTGTGGTAAGTGTTTATACTATTGGAGAGATAAGAGGACTTTCCTCTCTTTCACCCTATTGTCTGAATCTGTGGCTCTCCACCTTGACACCAAATTGCTATCCTGTCAAGGTGTAAAAGGCTGCCTCGTTTTATGTCCTGACTGATGAAGTTGCACACCCACAAGGCACAGATCCTCAGTCCTCCGAGGTGATTATGATGCCTCAAGCTCGACAGCCTGCCCTGACAGCTTTCATATTTTCCTGCAATCAAACTGTCCCTGCTTCTATTAGAGGATGGCAGGTGTGAGCGATCGAGAAGAAGCAGGTAAAGAGAAAAGAAAATGATCTTCGTGTTCAGGATAATTAGAAAAAGTTGTTCCCAGGGAAAAGTACGGCTATTGATTTTGCCTTTTCTTATGATGTACACAGATGAGAGATACAAAGACCCCATATGGATCCTAGGTTTGCCAGGAAAGGGATATCAGAATAAGCAGATGGTGCCACCATTGCCATATGGCTATTTGGGACTAAACCCATGGTGTGGCACCATGCCATAGGATGAAGCTAGAAATATTTTTTCTGCTATTATTTTAAACTGAAATAAATAGAACAAATACATGCTGTACTGACATGAAAAATCATTAAGAAACTTTACAGGAGTACTTTTATATGCAATTCCCCAGGCTGACACATTGACTTATAAAACAATTTAAAAGGGGATCAAATTTACGAGGTTTCTTCTATTTTGGATAAACAATTATATGGATAATGATGCAAATTTTATTTTAAGCTTTAAACCAAAACCTCTTATTCCCTGAGTCATGAATATTTTTAGCACCTTTCATATATCTATGGCTTAATTTCAGCAGTATGGTGTTTATGACACTAAATAATAATCTAAATTTTACCATGAAAACTGCTGATTCTTATGCTAAGCTCAGGAAAAAAGTGCCAATATTAATGAAGGGAGTAGAAATAGCACTGAATTTAGAAAGTGTGAAGTGCATGACATCATTCAAGAGACACACCTGGAAAAAGTAAGGAAGCCAGCTGGTGGTAGATTTGTATCCTGTATCTTTGTGGCATCCTTGAGAAAGAGTATGCTTTGGAATGCAAAGGGATTAGAAGACATAGAAGACCCTACTCAAATCTACCTTTCCCAAGTACTAGCTAAGTATTTACAAGATGTAATCAGTACTGGGCGATAAGTAAGTGATAATAGTCAGTGAAACCAGTCATGGAATGAATATGCATTTTTGTGAACAGCACTGATTGTAAAGCAAAATTAGCTTACTTGTATGGACATTTGGATAAATAAGCACATAATGTGAAATGTTTTGCCTTCTTCTAACAGGTTTCTTTCACAGAATATAGTTGGAATTTGTTGCAAAATGTAACTGTGTCTGTGCATGCTTACTCCAAATATCTGGTAAAAGAGAGAGAGTATACTACTTAATTAAAATTATATGCAAACTTCAAAAAAGTTAAGATTGTTATGAATGTTAAGGAACATCAATATGCCCCATAGAAAACTGAATGAGTGAATGAATGAATGTGCAAATAAAATGAAGAATGAATCCTAGGGAGAGATAAGGGAAATGATGAAAAGGGTGGCATTGATCAAGATGTACTGTAGTCATGAACTGATATGCTGAATTGAAATAACTTTTTACTTAAAGGTGATAAAGCATGTTTAAAAAGATGAAATTAATGAATAAGAAGGTGTATTCTTAGGTAGAATTAACAGTTTTTTAAAAAATACTAGAGCATATATAAGAAAATCTTTGAGTTATTGAAAAATACAGAAGACTACAATAAATTTTTCCAGGATTCACTAATAAAATTTTAAAAATCAAGATTAATTTGTCATGCTTTTTAAAAAATGGATAAATTTCTCTAACACACAGCAGAAGGAATCACCAGAGATGAGCTAATTCTCAATGTCTAGAAGTTTAATTTTTAGTTACATGATGCTAACCATATTTACCTTAACACAGGCTTAAATATGTACATCAAATACAATATTCAATATCTCTTTTTGTAAAAAAAACACAGTATACTTTCCTTAAATATTATGATTTTTTTCACAAAGCTCTTTCTTTTTGGTTCCAGAGAGCCTGTGGAATAGAAATAAGTTAATGTGAGTTATAATTTTCAAAGTAACAAAACTAGAAATTCCTCTTTGGAATCCAAAAGCAGTTATAAAAGTGTTGCCCTAAGGTAAATACATTGATGTAGATAGCTCGCAAGAAGTTTGACTGATGTCTGTTCCCAGGTCACATGACGTGAAAAGCAATAGCATTTTCAGTTTGAGGAATATATATGCATTTTAAGTATATAGGAAACTTGAAATTCATTAAAGGAAAACTGTTGTTTCTTTCCCCTCCCCCAAAAGTTATTTCATGACAATTGGAAGATTATTTTTGTTAACCAGTTTTTACAGCAGTAGCATGTTAAATTTTGGTTTACTGAATTTGGTTGACCTGATAGAAGTTGTAATAGAAAAATTTCCACATATGGTTGAAGTTACATAAAGGAGCCCCTTTAGTGTGTGTGGAAATTTCAAATAACATCAAACATCAAATTGTGAGTAAGGGAGGTGGTAGAATAATGTAAAGGAATCCAATTCCTTTTCTTTTTTCATATATTTTTTATTGTAATTAATAGAAGGGTTACATGATATTTGCCAGATAGATGGTGCATTAATTCCCATACATTCATACCCTTTCACATGTCTTGGTTCTCATTTCCCTCCCCCCCACCCCATCCCTCATCTTGTTTTCCCCCCTTCCCTATCTAATTTCAAATAACCAATACAAATATATATGATATATCAGGTGACAAAGTGAGATACTGTAACAATATGAGATAACCAAGGGACAGCAAAAGAGATGAGAGATAACATAGTAACTAAAGGACAAAAATCATTCATCATATGGCTTATATTTCTATATCCTAGAGATCCTTTCATTTAGTGTCCTACTATATGGCCTTTTGTATCAAGGTTTTGCTCTATTGCAAATCTCTGCTAGGAGAGCCCAAGGTTTCTACTGATTATGACAAATGATGGAAACCGTTGAGCCTGTTCCTTTGAGTATGGCTTACTTCACTTAATATAATTTTTTCTAAGTCTTTCCATTTCCTAACAAATGGGGCAATGTCATTCTTTCTGACAGCAGCATAGAATTCCATTGTGTACAAATACCACATCTTGTTGATCCACTTACCAACTGAGGGACATCTAGGTTGGTTCCATATCTTTGCTATGGTAAATAGTGCTGCAATGAACATTGCTGTGGTAGTGGATTTAGTATGCCCTAGTTTCTGGATGATTGGGTAAAGGCCAAGTAGTAGAATTGCTGGGTCATAGGGGAGCTTTAGAGTTGTTTTGATTTGCATTTCTTTTATGACCAGAGATATTGAGCATTTCTTCATGTGCCTATAGGCCATTTTTGTTTCTTCTTCAGAGAAGACTCTCTTTAAGTCTTTGGCCCATCTTTTAATGGGATGGTTATTACTTTGGAGATTAGTTTTGGATTGATTCAATTTTTTGAGCTGTTGATATATTTTAGATATGAAGCCTTTGTCCATTGTATGGTTGGTGAAGATCTTCTCCCACTCTGTAGGCTTCCTGATTAGATTGCTAGCTATGTCCTTTGCCATACAAAAGCTCTGCAGTTTAATGCAGTCCCACTTATCCAGCCTTTCTCTGATTTGTTGTGATTCTTTGCCCTTATTAAGAAAGTTTGACCTGTCCCAAGGAGGCCTAGTGTATCTCCTATTCCTTCTTGTAAAGTTTTCAGAGTGTCGGCTTTTACCTCCAGGTCTTTGATCCATTTGGAGTTAATTCTAGTACAGGGTGACAAAGAAGGATCCAATGGCTGATGGAACACCTGGGGTGAGTGAGCCTGGCCTATGAACACATTTCTGTAATCCTAGCCCTAAAAAGCAAGAGAGTCACAGGTTAGAGGACAAATAGGAAACATGGCCTGATAGTGTTTCAACCCAATGTCCCATATATACTCACAGAAAATAAATTAATATCACTGAAAACAATAACAATTTGAGTTGACAGACAGATGTTTCATCTATCTAAGGTTGTTCTAGTCTAAGCTTATTCTGAGTATGGCCACAAGCCAACAAACCTGGAGGAAATGAATCAATGACTACTGAGAGATTTAATTTATGTTCTTCTCTTGTTCTTTTAAATTTGAGTGGCATTTGGAATTTAAATCATGGCCCTGACTATACTAGCTATGTATTCCATCATTAGAGTCACTATACCAGTCCTATTTTCCACGGATTCACTTTTGACTTAGGGTCTCATCTTAATGTTTTAGCTAGCTTGGACAATGTTCTTCTTATGTGCTTTTTAACCACCTGCACATTGTATGGGAAACCTCCTGTTACCTGCATACTTCCAGAGACTTACCAAGATAAGGGCATTAATATTGCTTTTACCTAGTACTATAAAAATATGATTTCATGGCTCCATGGATAGGCAAGGGAGAATAAGCCAATAGTGAAAACATCCATTTGTTTGAAATTACAATTTCTTGAGCACCAAACATTTCTACAAAACTGAATTTTTCCCCATAATGTATATGTCATTAAGTACCTGCTATATTCTATAGTTCTCAATATTCTTTACTTGGTGGATTTCTTATCTCTGTGTCTTGTTCTGTGTAACAGAGCTGGTTTTGAGATGGCTGTCCTTAGTCTGACTTTCATTGTAATAATGAGTCATTATGTTCAAAATATTTGAAATTTTGCTTTATTTGTTCAAATTCTTGCAGCCAGACTCCTGTGGCCTCAAATGTTTGCATGTCATCTGTTTTCTTTCTTTTCTCCTGGCAAATAAGGCAATTATGGTTGAAACTTCATTCTTGCTAAAAGCATCAAATAACCCTCAATATAAGTTACTAACTTCTGTTTTCCAATCTCTTTTGCAAGAGCTGGAGGCTTAGAAAGCATTTGGATTAAGAGTTATCACAATTGACAATTTGAACATTTGTTTCTTACCTGCATAATAAATATCTCTGTCTCCTGCATAATAAATCCCCCTGTCTCTCTCTCTCTCTCTCTCTCTCTCTCTCTCTCTCTCTCTCTCTCTCTCTCTCTCTCTCTCTCTCTCTCTCTCTCTGTCTCACACACACACACACAGACACACAAGCACATACATACACACTCACTATTTGAGTTCCCTTTTTTATGATCCATGTAGTTCATTTTTTTCTACAATGAGAAATTTTAAGGCTTTTCAAAATTCAGTCAATTACTTCTATCCACAATCCTTGCATATACTGAATTATTGTCATCTTTTAAAAAAGTAAAGTTTGTAACTTTATTGGGTAAACCCTGAGAAAACCTGTATAATGGTTGTTGTCCAGATTCTAGCACAGGCTTTTGTATTAAAATAAAATCAAATGAATTTCTATTACCCTGGAATTTCAGATCAAGCTACTGGATGAAGAGTAGGCAAAACAATAACATGGAATACTTTAGGTAGCTATATCCAGAGTTTTAATACTTGACTTATATTCCCATAAATCTGGTTGAAATAATAATATTTTATTGTGGGTCAAAAAAGAAAATTGCAAAGGTAAAGAACAAAATAATTATGCAATCTTTGCCAGTATTTGAAGTACTGGTTTATCAATGATTTTTAAATTAAAATCAATATATGTAAGGTTGCCATATAAAATTACTTAACAATTTAGTACTTACTAGTTTAGGTAATTGAAGTATTTGATTTTGCAAACTGAACAATCTCTATGATAATTTAAGATAACTATAAAAATAATACTTGATAGTAGCCAGGAAATCCTTTTTTGTTGTTGTTGATGGTGTAATGGGCACAGAAGCGATGATCTAAGAGAGATTTGAAGGCAAATTTGAAGTGAAATTTTCTGACACTTAAAAAGATAAAAACATTGACAAGATTCAACAGCCCTTTATATTAAAAGCTCTGGAGAAACGAGGAATCCATGGAACATTTCTCAGTATAATAAAGGCAGTGTATGACAAGCCCACAGCTAGTATTGTACATAATGGGGAAAAGCTAAAGCCATTCCCTCTAAAATCAGGAACGAGACAAGGATGCCCACTCTCTCCGCTCCTCTTTAACATAGTATTAGAAGTCCTAGCCAGAGCAATAAGGCAAGAAGCAAGCATAAAGCGGATCCAAATAGGGAAAGAGGAAGTAAAACTATCCCTCTTTGCAGATGACATGATTCTGTATTTAAAGAATCCTATAGACTCCACTCCCAAGCTCCTTGAGCTGATTCAAAATTTTGGAAGGGTAGCAGGGAATAAAATTAACCCTCAGAAATCAACTGCCTTCCTCTATGCCAACAGTGAGAGGAATGAGACAACAATCAGGAAAGCAACTCCTTTTGCAATAGCCTCAAAGAATATAAAGTTCCTAGGAATTAACTTAACTAAGAATGTAAAGGACCTTTTTGATGAAAACTTTAAAACCTTGAAAAAGGAAATTAAAGCAGAACTGAGGAAATGGAAAAACCTCCCATGGAAGAATCAACATCATGAAAATGACAATCTTGCTAAGGGCTATCTACAAATTCACTGCAATACCCATCAATATCCCAATGTCATTCTTTAAAGAAATAGAACGGGCAATCCAAAATTTCATATGGAATAATAAAAGACTCTGTATAGCAAAAAGAATTCTTAACAGAAAGAACAGCACAGGAGGAATTTCAATACCAAACTTTAGACTCTATTACAGAGCTGTAATAATCAAAACAGCTTGGTACTGGCACAAGAACAGGCCTGAAGACCAATGGAATACAACTGAGGACCCAGATATTAAACCACAGACCTATGGCCACCTAATCTTTGACAAGGGACCCAAAAAAATAGAATGGAAGAAAGACAGCCTCTTCAACAAGTGGTGCTGGCAGAAATGGTTAAGTACCTGCAGAAAACTAAAGTAAGCCAGACTCAAAGGAACTTAGGCTCAATGTTTTCCCTCATTTCTCGTAATCAGTAGAAACCTTGGGCTCTCATAGTAGAGATTTCCAATAGAGCAAAACCTAGATACATAGGGCCATATAGTATGACGCTAAATGAAAGGACCTCTAGGATATAGAAACAAAAGTCATATAATGAGTGATTGTTGTCCTTAATGTACTATGTTATCTCTCATCTCTTTTGCTGTCCCTTGGTTATCTCATATTGTTACAGTATCTAACTTTGTTATCTGATATATTGGATGTATTTGTATTTGGTTATTTGAAATTGGATAGGGAAGGGAGGAAAACAAGATGAGGGGTGGGGGTGGGGGGAAGGAAATGGGGACCAAGACATGAGTAAGGATATCAATGTATGTGAATAAATGCACTTTCTATCTGGCAAATATAATATAACCCTTCTATTAATTACAGTAAAATATATGAAAAAAGAGTAAAGGCTATTAGGCAATTGTGGATACTTAGTTGTCATCTTGAGCTTAGATTTTTAAGTTATATTTACTTTTTATATTTTGAGATGTAGTCGCATGAATTGTGAGATGGTCTCAAAATGCGCTGTTTTTTTCTTAAGATTCCAGATGTAAAGATACTTCAGCCAGCTATTATTTTTCATCGTTATATAATAATATAATAGAATCGTGACTTTTTAAAAGGATCCAGATACTGATAAATACTGAAATAATTAAGGATAAAATATTGTAATTTATAGAAAAATAGCTTTAAAATGCTCACTTAAACAGGTGAAAATTTTGTAATATCCTAGGTGTAGCAAATCAGATCATTGTTAAAACTTATTGATATACTTTGTGAATACATGAGATTTACTGTGCTCTCATCCATTTTTGTTATGTGTTTTAATATTTCCATAATAAACTTATATACAAGATTCGCATGAAGTTGAGATAGTGACTACCTCAACAAGACATTATAACTGTTTGCTCACTTCCCAACTTCACTCTTCAATATATAACACGAGAGAACATTCAGTCCATGCTGAAATCTGTATCATATTATATGTAAACTGACATTAATAATGAAACTACCAATAGACACGGAACTTAGTAGCATTATTGTTATTCATCTGACAACAATTGTTCCAATAGGAAGAATAAGAACTGAAACAAATTTATACTATTCATTTTTTTGTTTATTTGTGACAGTCACTGGGACCCACAGGCACTTCTAACAGAAGCTGTACTCTAATGCACTACTCAGGCTCCCAAGATTAATATGCTATATCAGCTATTCTCATATTGTGGATAAACAGAAACACTATTGATGGGAAATGTTTTTATACCTACACAATGTTAAGGGTTGCTTTAGATCTTCTAAAGGAGAAACTTTGGAGGTATGAGCCAGTGTTTTACTATGTAATAAACCACCCAAGCACAGAAAGTTAAAAGGAAAATAATTTGCTGCATTATACTAATTTGTAGGCAAAGATCACTTGTGCCATGAGTGGTCTTTCTGCCTAAGACTGAGTTTAAGCTATTGGCAGAAGGAGTACTAGTTTGAGAGCTCTACAGAAAAAATAATCTACTTCTAGAATCCTTCTTGTTGTTGAATAATTCAGTTACTAACAGATGTAAACACTGCACACTCATCTTCTGGCTGGCTGTAAATCTAGTGATAATACTCGCTTGAATAGGCTGCATTCTTTCTTTTTTTCCCCTCTGATCTTGTCCATTTTTTAAGAGGGAACAGTGCTCCATGATTTTCTCATACTTTAAATTCTGTCTTTGACCTCCAGAATTATATTTAACAGGCTCATTGATCAGGTAAAACACATCTGGATGATATTCCTCTCATAATACTAGCTAGCTTAGAACCTTAATTAACTCTGTAATAATCCCTTCACAGCAGCAACTGAATTAGTATTTGGATAAGTGAGAGAAAGCATATGTTCTCCCTTGGGCTAGAAATCTTGGAAGTCATCTTAGAATTCTGCCTATGACACCTAGAAATTTTGTTTTAACAAGAGCTCCAAGTAATTTTGAACCAAAGTAAATTTTGAAAGCAAAAACTCTAGCAATTACTCCATCATTTAATATGAGGAATGATCCCAATTTGCCCAGTAATTCTTAGCCCTAAAAATGCAATCAGGGAAAATGCCAAGGCAAATTCTAATGCTTACTGATATTAAACCAATGCCTTACATCCTTTGTTCATTCAAATAATGTCTCTCATTTCATTTTTTAAGCAATGAGATAATAGGATATTTCTCACTGACTCACGATTGTAACTACACACATCATCTGCCCTGGAGATATTTCACCTAATTGGCCATGGGATTGTCTTATAGTGGCATATAATGCAAATAATGAGAGAATAAGTTGAATCTAAAAATATATATTGTTGCTAAGCAAATTTTGTTTCTAGAGTCCATTAATTTTAGAACCTTACTCAAAGTGTAACTAATGTTCTAATTTAAAATAAAGATTACTATGTAGATGAACCAAATACATATGAAAGTTCAATTGCTTAATGAGAAACCATTGAAACCTATGCATTTCAAGCAGAAATATAGTAGTTGCATTGTCTTGGACCTCAGAAAAGCATTACCATTTAGAATTTGGAGAGACAGAAAAATTTGACATATTTAGACTGGGAAATCAATGCTTTTAATTAGGTGCCTTTTGCTCACTCTTCAGTTTAATAACCTACTTTAAGTGGCAAAAATGGTATCCTTCCAAGTATTAGATAAGATCACAGATAACACATCCAGGATGATGTGCACAATTGTGTGTGTATATGTATATGTGTGTGTGAGTAGCAGAGATTATTGAAAAACTGTATTATTTGTGCATGGAGAGAATAAAATGCTTGTCTTCATCAAACAAATCAAAACCACAAAGCACTATCATGTTTTAGAGTGCTACGATAAAATTATTTTTCAAAACAGAATGTTATTTTTTTCTCAAATAAACTTCCTTGGGTTGCACATTGTTCACTTCTATATTGATGCTTAATTAATAATCTAAACTGAAATATTTGGACTGTTCAGGTGGGTAGAGCTATCAATATTGATTTAGGAAAGTCAGTACTTACATACACACATGCATATATATATACATACATATGGACACATATATAGTCATGTATATGTTTATATATAAATATGAATACATGAATTGGAATATTCATATACTTGTGTATGTGTGTTTATACACATGCCAATATATTTCAATCACCTCATATGACATTTCAGTGCTGTTAAATTTGGTAAATAAATCAATAGTTAACTTTAATTAAAATATGAAAAATTCACTTACATGAAATTGTAAACACTGATTATATGTGTTACATGAAGGCAGATAGATAGATAGATAGATAGATAGATAGATAGATGATAGTTAGATAGCTAGATAGATAAAAAGTTAATCAGATTTTATTAAAATTCATTGTTCTAATGTCTGAGAAATTACAAACTCAGTCCAAAACTCATATTACATCTGACTCCAGTTCTTTATTTTTTTTCTCAACTATATTTCAGAATCTCTGACAAGAAAAATAGGGGAAGAAAAGAGAGGAAATGGAGTTTCAGCCCATTAAATGTGTTCAAGGGAGATTTAGGGATATCATTGGTTTATAATTCTTTCATTTTAAATGAAAATATGAGAATCTAGTAAGGGGCATATTAAAAAGAGATGGTAGAAATAGCTTTAATGGTAAAAGGAAGAAATGTACTCTAGATTCCATTCAATAGCCCAACATATGGATAATCAGCTTAATCAGACTTTGCAAATAGTAGGAGTTGTGTTTGGTTTTATTTAATGAAAGTATTGAAGACAAGTCATATTTCAAGGGAAGAGAAAAAATCCTCTTTTACAGAATTTCTCAATAGCCTTTAGGTTTAATATAATAATATTCATGGAATCATTAGTGATACTACATATCACTTTTAATTAGAACTTTGAAGCCAAACACTTCACAAAGTGAGTTGTGATGATGATGATGATGATGATGATGATAATGATGATGATTTTCTTCTTAAAGACTCTACAACAGAGATTGAAGGAAAAAAGCTAATCACTAAATTTTAAACAAGCTATTAAATTTATATTTTGATGATAACATTATTTGAAAAATTATGGTTGTGAAAATGAAGGCATGGATACATAAATGTCTGTCTTCCTTAAGAGGAAATCTTTTTAAGCTATATTTTTAGTGTTGATATCATTTATTTTCTTGATTTCATCGAGTCAAATATTGAGGTGATGTGCACTTAAAATATTTTTTGTGTTAACTGGGTTATATTTCTAATTTGAGTCTTTAAAGGAAAAATGGCTTATGTTACTTGTCTTCTGACACTTGATAACTAGTCTTGTAGGAATCACAATTTCGTCCTTCCTCCCATCTGGGAAAGTAGTATATTTAATTTGCATATTGGGAAACTCCATGGCCTAAAAACTAAACACTTGATTATAAATGTATGTTTCTATTATGACTAATCTATTAGACTTGTGGCTCTGTAACAAAATTTGAGGAAGAAAGAAATGGGAAGATTGTTCCAAGATCTATCTAGAGTAAGGAAGAACGAAGTTTTTATTATGCAAGAGAAATAAAGAAATGAATTTCTTTCAAGCGAGTATATATGTACATATATATTTATCATTGACACACCATTGTATTTATGTGGGATAATGAACAAGTCCTGAGTTCAAATCCCATACACATTATATACATATATACATATATAGTACACAGACGATATATATGGTTCATTTTATATATAAGGGACATAAATTATATATGACACATGCATGTGTAGATCAGATGTAAGTATGTAAGGCAAAGAAAGAACTAAATGAATTTGAAAAAGAATGTATCCTATCATTTATTCTTTCCATGAAAATAAATGAAGAGGAAGCCAGGTACAATTTTTTTTTTAAAAAAAGCTCTCTGTGCTGGGTTTTAGTGACTCATAATTTGAGTTCATAAAATATATTAAAATTAATCTTAACCAAGTGCTGGTGACTCACAACTGTAATCCTAGCTACTCAGGAGGTTGAGATCTGAGGATGGCAGTTCAAAGCCAGCCCCGGAATGGAAGTCCATTAGACTCATCTCCAATTAGCCTCCAGAAAACTGAAAGTGCTATTGTGGCTCAAAATGGTAGAGGGCTAGCCTTGAGCTCAAGTGCTTAGGGACAGCACCTAGGCTGAGTTCAAGCGCTACAGAAAATTTTAAAAAAAAATACATCTTGTCCTTCCCAACCTCAGTATCAGATCTGAAACACTGAGACTGCTACATGATAGAGCAGGAGAGACACTGGATGTCATAGGCACAGGCAAAAACTTCCTGAACAGAGTCCCAGGGTCACAACAGATTGGAGAGACTCGACAAATGGGACTATCTAAAATTAAAATGTTTCTGCACAGGTAAAAGCATACCTACTAAAGTAAAAAGACAGCCAACCAACTTGGAAAAGATATTTTCCCATAATACATCAGCCAAATGCTTAATATTCAGTATCTATAGGGAACTCAAGAAACTAATACCACCCAACTCCAAAAAATCAATCACAAAATGGGCAAGGGAACTAAAGAGAGACTTATCAAAAGAAGAGATTAAAATGGGAAAAAAATGACAAAATGTTCATCATCCATGGTCATACAAGGAAATGCAAATAGAAACAACTCTAAGATATCACTTTCCCCAGTTAGAATGGCCAATATTCTGAACTCAGACAACAATAGATGCTGGCAGGGTTGTGGAGAAAAAGGAACACTACTGCACTGCTGGTGGGAATGCAAACTAGTTCATCCACTTTGGAAGGCAGTTTGGAGGTTTCTTAAAAAATTGAAAAAAACCTTTCCATATCACTCCTGGGCATCTACCCTGAGCATCATAACCCAAGATATGATAAGGACACCTGCTCAGCTATGTTCATCTTGGCACTATTCACAATAGCCCTGGAAACAATCCAGATGCCCTATTGTAGATAAATGAATACAAAAAATGTGATATATATGTATATGTACATATATACATATATATACACACAATGGAATTTTACATAGCCAACAGACAAAATAAAATAATGGCATTTTCTGGGAAGTGGATGAAATTAGAGTGAATCATGTTGAGTGAGATAAGTTAAAACCAAAGGAACAAAAGGCACATGGTCTCCTTGATATGTGGAAATTATATCCAAACAGTACAAAAGCGAGAACTCAATATTTGGGTACCCAAAGTTATGGAAATGGTCTTGGAGATATAAACATAACTATGCAGATAAAAAACCTATGATGTGATATTTACTCTATGGACATAATATTTTATTATATAGAGTAATATGTATCTATGACATACAAACCCTCAGCTTAATTTTAACTATGTTCTAAAGTCTATGTGCCAGTGATTGCACACAGAGATTCCTTTCTTGAATACTTGTTTGTCAAACATGATGTTTGAAATATGATGTAAAAATCAATGTTAATAAAATCTTTTAAAAATGTATTAAAGGCTAGGAGTTTGGCTTAATGATATAGTGCTTGCCTAGAATGCTCAAAGACCTGGGTTGGATTATTTGGTACCTCATACACAGAAAAAACCAGAAATGGTGCTGTGGCTCAAGCTGCACAGAGCTAGCTTTGAGGAAAAATCCAAGGACAGTGCTCAGGCCCTAAGTTCAAGCCCCAGGTCTGGCACCAAAAATACAGTATTAAGTCATTTTCTTCTTGTTGTCATTCAGTTCATTTTCTCTGTCATTACCAAAGTACCAGAAATTTATCCCAATTTCAATTGATACAACATTGTCAGAATTAGTCACTACTTACTAAAACCTTGCTATAGTTCTCTCAGCAGGTTTTAGAACTCCAGAGTTTCATTTAAAGAATGAATTCACAGAAAGATGACCAATCTTGAACTACATTAAACATTCATCACTTAAAATATGATTTTAGTCATATTAATCATTTAAAGAATTTCAAAGGGATTAAAACTTTCAATGTATGAAATATGACATTTTTGTACATAAATACCCTTGACTACAATTTATTAATTTTATAATAAAGTTTCATTTTGTGGTTATTCACAGAATAGTCTCAATCAGAAGACCCTAAAGGTAAGGATTCTTTAAAAATTTAAAACTCTGTAAATGATGGTTAAAAGTCTGATTTTATACATTAATTATTAATAAAACACATCTAACCTAGCTGATAATTCAGATACTTCTTTCCTTCCCACTATTTGAGTAATGTTTTTTTTTTCTTTAGTGAAATATAGAGCTTCACAGATATAACTTGTTGAATGCTGAATATAGAAATGTTCTTTTAACAAATAATGTATTAATCATATTAGTAAATTCTGGCTTTACCATTAAAGATACATTTCTGGATTTTATTAATGTTTATAAGTATTTCAGCATTTTCTTCCTTCCTTTCTTCCTTCTTTCCTTCCTTCCTTCCCTCCCTCCCCCTTCCTTCCTCCCTCCCTCCCTCCCTCCCTCCCTCCCTCCCTCCCTCCCTCCCTCCCTCCCTTCCTTCCTTCCTTCCTTCCTTCCTTCCTTCCTTCCTTCCTTCCTTCCTTCCTTCCTTCCTTCCTATTCCTCCTCCTCCTTCTCCATCTTCTCTCTCTCTCTCTCTCTCTCTCTCTCTCTCTCTCTCTCTCTCTCTCTCTCTCTTTCTCTCTCTCTCTCTCTCTCTCCCCCCCCCCCTCCCTCCCTCTCTCTCTCTCACACACACACACACACTCTCACTCAGAATTAGGACTTGAATTCAGTATCAGATTCTGGCCCACTTTCATGGCAGTTGATCTACCACTTGTGCCATATCGCAGCCAGTGATCTACCAGTTATGTCATAATTGAAGACCAACATGTTTTATGGTTAAACAAAGATGGGGTCTTACGGACTTTTGCTCCCAAGTTGGCTTTGGATAGAATCATAATGCTCCTGGTCTCAGGCTTCTGATCAGATAGTATTGTCTGCATGGGCCACCATGTTTTCAGATAAGGTTTCAATGCATCCAAAACTATGCCCAAGCAATCCATGCAACTTCAAACTCATTTTCTATCTTCCACTACCTCCTGAGTGCTAAAATTGTAATCATGAGCCATACCTCCTAACCAAAAGTATCATTACTTGAATGATTTCCAAACAGGCTATGTATGAGTCATGCATGACTTATTTTAGGTTTAGAGTGCCCTTTGGTTTCTTTTTATGTTCATTATTATATCTAGGGCACATAGTTATCATTGGCAATAAGAGATGAAGAAAAATGCAGTATGATGTCATTGACTCAGAGAAGATGAAAGACTAAAGTACTTTGGGGAAATCAAAATACAGTTTCAAACAATAAGTCCCTGACTGGACTTCAAGGAGACATTTTCCATTCTACATGATGAAATATAACTGGATGATGGAGCTCAGAATCATCTGACACAGAAATGATAAAACAAGTTTTTCCCCAGATGATTCCAGTTCTATGATTTGATTCTTCCGGGGATTCCCTTGGTATGGTAATGTTTCTCTCTAGAATATGAATAACAAGAGCAGAAAGGGATACCTAAAATGAAGTCTCTGAAATGTTGTACCATTAATTTATGCATCCTGAGCAGATGGTTTAACAGGAATTATAAAATGATATAAAGTAAATTTATTGTTATAACAGTCAAAAAATAAAGTCATGTATTTCAACAATTTATATCTGAATATAAAATAATTGGAATATTGTACTCATTATACCCAGTTAATTTGGATTAAATAACAGTGCAAACTTTTAATTTTAAATTTAGCTTGCAGGAAAGGGAGAAATTAAGAGATTCATGAACAAACAAAATTTTTCTACCATTTTATGCTGTTCTCATCAGAGAAGTACACTCAATATTTGACACATTTTACTTTCCATTCAGTTTGTGATGAATAATTGACAAACTCTTTAGTGTGTTTGCTTTTTTTTAACCTGGTTCCAGATCAAGTAATTTATTTACCATGAACCCATCTGCTGTGATGACATGAATCAGTTCATTAAGTAATAAATAGAGTATCTGGCCCATTCATCTTCAGAGATATAGGGCCATCTATGGGAAAGACCTGTATGTATGTAGTCATCTGATTTCGAGGATGTCATAGGGTAATCAGGAATTGTCTCGCCATTAAAATTTTATAAAATAGTGATGCAATTCTTCCATACAACACACAATTTAATCATGTATAATTTTTAATTTGACACATATAATTATGATGAACTGATATTTTTATTTTACTTCATCTTTATACTAGATTTGCCTAATAAAATGCATACAAAGAACTGTCTAAAAACTACCTGTATCCTTTCTGTAAATCACCTGTATAATAACAATAAAAATGGTAAAATAAAGCATGAAAAAGATTTGATCTGATTTTGTTTAATCAATGCACGTAATTAATTTTTCCTACAAAATTTAAAAACATTGTCAATGGATTCCAAAGTATGAGAACCAGACTTTTTCCTAGCTTATTAAAACACTCACAAATCTTCACTTGCACACATATCGGAAGCTTTAGGCTCAGTAATTGCATACCAGAATTTAGAAATTGGCATTCATATCACATAGAAACAGGGTTGAACATTAAATCACATTCTTTCTTCAGGTGACATCTTATAATGTTGAATGATGGTATAATTTTCCTATCAGGGTTTCTTCAGTCTTAGGACTATGACTTTTTCCTGTTGGTTTAAATGACACAATTATAGCAAGGACAAATTTAGTGATTTGCTCTTTTGGTAACATCTTCTCTAAATAAGAACATCTGTTTTACAGTCACTTCCTGTTTATAGGGTAAGCTATTGTAGTTAAATTTCAAAATGTCAAACTCAATCAAAAGTACTGATCTGTTTCCATGTGCAAGTGAAAGAGGCAATGCATATAAGGAGTTGGTATTATCTCATGGAGAGAAAGCTCTGCTGGGAAAAGAGAGGACTGTTTTCAATTCCCAGCTCTCTCATGAATTATTGGCCTTGTCTACAAAAGGATAAAAAGTTATTTCAAGGACAAGCAAGCTAATGAATATAGGGAAGCACCTAGTGTATCAATTGGATTGCTCTGACAGAGCATTTATGTTTTTTATCAATGTTATGCTAGTTTCTTATTTGGAATATGCATAAATTCATTACTATCTTTAAATGCTCATGACATATATGACAATATTCTGAAAATAAGTGGAAATAGGCTATCCAGAATATAACAGAAGCAACATAACAATATCTTAATGCATTGTGACTAACAAGAAAATGGGCAAAGCTGAGGTTATCTGAATATCTAGTGAGCTAGAAATGTGTGGGCAGGTATCTTTTCGCCATTCTTATTTTTTCTTTGGAGTAGTCTCTCTTTAAGCCTTTAGCTCCCTTTTTAGTGGGTTGCAGTTTCCTTGAGGATTTATTTTGGAGGGTTAATTTTTTCTCTTGTGGGTAATGGGGATTGAACTTAGCCTAGGACTTGCTCCTGGTGTAGGCCTTTCTCCTGAGCTCTTTAGCTCAAGGCTCCTACCCTACCCCTAGGCCTGGGTGTTGTCCCTGTGATTTTCAGCTCAAGGCTATCGCCCTACCCTTGAGCCAAGCCCCACTTTCCATTTTCTTATTGTTAATTGGAGAGAAGAGTCTCAGGTTCTTTTGTGCCCAGGCTGGCTTTGCACCTTGATCCTCAGATCTCATCCTTCTTAGTAGCTAGGAATACAGGCTTGAGCCACGGAGACCAGCTAATTTTTTTTTAGTCTCTAAGTATATTTTAGATATGAAGCCCTTGTCTGATGTTTAGTTACTAAAGATCTTTTTCCATTCTATAGACTTTCTATTTATCTTGCTCTTTCTGTCCTCTGTCATTCAGAAGTTCTTCAGTTTTTTGCAATCCCACTTATACAGACTTTGATTTGTTGTGTTCTCAGGGTCCTTTGTCCCCGGTCCCTCTCAACTAGTAGAAGGGATGGGGAAAAACACACCCTGACCAGGACAAGCCGCGAGAAGAGAGACCGACTGTCCTCCCACACTCAGCCTTCCTTCCCCAGAGCACGAACAGAGACACCACGCAGCTTCATCAAGGCAGGAAAATCTCTCTCTCCAATAAAACCCACTCCTGAGGAAGTCCCTCCAGCTAATATACACTCATTCTAGGTCCCAGCAGAGAGTGATAAACAATAACACATTTGTAACCAATGGTAATCAAGTCTTGTGCCCTGCCTCTTGCGCCTTGCCTTGTCTCACAGAAAGTTATTAGACATGGGGTTACTCAGCCCCCAACATCGTGTGTCTGGATCTTAGAAAATTTCAACTTATGCCAAGGAGATATTGTTTCCTCTCTCTGGTCAAAAAACAAATGCAAATCAAAACAACCTCATCCCAATTAGAATGGTCAATATCAAGAAAAGTAATAATAACAGATGCTGGTGGGGATGTAGCCCAAAGGGAACAGTAATATATTGTTGGTGGGAATCTGAACTCATTCAACCATCCTTGAGGGCAGTATATAGACTCCGTAAAAGACAAAATATAGAGCTTCCTTATGACCTAGTAGTGTCACTACTGGACATTTACCCCCAAACTACTAGCACAACCACATTCATTGAAGCTTTATTTACCATAACTAAGATATGGAACCAATACAGATGTTCCTCTATAGATGAATGGATCAATAAAATGTAGGGTTGTGTGTTTATACATATATATACATATATATGCACATAATGCAGATTTATGCTTCCAGCAGAGAGAATGCCATTGCCCCTTTTGTAAGGAAATGGAAAGACTTAGAAAAAATATTATATTAGGTGAAATAAGCCAGGTCCCCCCAAAACATAGGTTGCATGTTTTCCACATCTGTAATAACTAAAAAATGAGTATAAATATGAAAGTTAATCTAATAGACAGTAAGAAACAATTAAAATTGTACATGGTTAATTAAACAGTAATGTAAGCATTCATGCAGTGATAAAAAACAAGGGGGATATACTTACAAGAGAATTACAGTGACATGATAATTATGTTCATATGAAACATAAAATGATGCTTATCTAAATGAAATACAAGAAATGGATTCCAAGAGATTTTTTATTGTACTGTTTGCAATTTTTGTTTATTTTTCCTTTTGTGTATTTTTCTTTATGGCTTTTTTTCATTTCTGTACCATTTATCTTATATGTAAGTTTATTAGAGAAGGGAGGGAATCATAGAAATGGCAAAACAAAGGATGAACAAAGTCAACGATCCATTATACTGGATATAAACTTTAAAACTTGGGGGCAGGGAAAAGGAGGAAGAATATGAGAGTGTGGCTAACTTTATCAACAAAGAAATGTATCCATTATGAGACTTGTATAATTAAACCCTCTTTTACAGTAAAATTTATTTTTATCAGCCTTTTTTTCTTTCTCCCTTTCTCTCTTTCTCCCTTTCTTTCTCCCTTTCTCTCTTTTCTTTCTCTCTTTCTTTCTTTCTTGCTTGCTTGCTTGCTTTCTCTCTTTCTCTCTCTCTCTCTCTTTCTTTCTCTCTCTCTTTCTTTCTTTCTTTCTTTCTTTCTTTCTTTCTTTCTTTCTTTCTTTCTTTCTCTCTTTCTTTCTTTCTCTCTTTCTTTCTTTCTCTCTTTCTCCAGTCTTGGGCTTAAACTCAGAGCCGGGGCACTGTAGTTGGGCTTTCTCAAGGATATTGCTCATACTGGGGAATCAAACCTAGGGTTCCATGCATGCTGGGCAAGCACTATACCACTAGGCCACACCCCCTGCCAAATAAAATTTAACAAGATAAAAACGTGCAAGCAAATATTGCAAAACAAAGAGATAAGCAAACCACTAATATCTATACATTTGCTAAGAATGTAGAAAATAACCAAAAATTCCATAGTGGTTATCTAAAACTCTTTCTCCTGTATGGTTCTCTATAGTGAATGATTCTAGAATGTCTTTGATCCTTATACTAGTGCAATTTAGTCATCTGAATTTTACTTATGTGAGTATTTAATTCTGGATGTCCAAAAATGTCAGTTGCATAGTATGAACATATTTTACTGCCAGATGTGTGGTTATAACCACAATGTGTGCATTTTATTCAGCAAGCCACAAACATGTGCCTTGCTTGAGCAAGCTCTGAACTCTGAAAGCATATAAATCTGGAGTGAAATTTGCTCAAACTGGTTACTCAGAAGTATAACTAAAATGCTATATCATTAAAGGTTTTAAGCAGGAAAAATGAAGAGTACTGAATTAAAATGAAAGGGGAACTGAAATAAACAACAAAGAGAAAAGCAAATAGAAAAAAGGTGATGAGATAAAGTTTTTCTTGAATAAATTTACGAAATGGAAAAGACATAATCTTTTCTGTCCTTGTGGTGGAGCTTTACCTCATCCCATACAGTTGTTAGTAGGATAATTCAGACATTTAAAATTGATATTAAAGCTGACATAAAAAACATTGAAATTACTGGAAGAACAATATTGATAGAGAGTCAGCATTCATTGTTTAAGGTCCAGGCCTCAATCTGTCAATTATATCAAATTTCACAGGAAGCATCTGTTCATTTCTAATCTTCATTATTTTTTCAATATTTTAGTCTTTACCTGACTCAAGTAGCTAAAGATCCCCTTTTACTATCCTTTTCACGAGAAAAATTGGCTTAAACATTACACTGATAGTCTCTCCCTCATATTCCTGTTATAATTAATTACATCAAAGAAAGTATATTGCAATCTTTGAAATAAACTTTGCTTTCTATGTTTTAACTGTCTATGAGTATAACGTAAGGGTTTCTATTGCTTACTGTGATGAAAAAAATCCAATGTTCCAGGTAATAAGTGATTGTGCAGAGCAAATGCAGAATGAGGACAAGATTGTTAGTTGAATTAAAGTTGAATTTTGATAAGAGATTTAGAACAAATAGTTTTCCTTAAATAGGGTGACCATGATAAGTTGTCACCCTTTTGGACATGAAGCAAGAAAATGGAGGAACAAATGACTTTACCAAATCCTGTATTTTAAAATATAAGCAGCAAAAAAAGAGCTGTTTCAAGTGGGGAGGAAAGGCTCCTTCATGGAAGAAAGAATACTTGATTTGACATGAATAGAAACCATGGTTTTATGTTGTTGCCTATAAGGAAAAAATAATACAAGTGAGAAAGTAAGATTCCCTTTGGAAAAGATGGTATAGCACCCACTCACTGCAGTTAGGTGTGACATTGTAGGCTGCTGCTTACAATCTTCCCTTTCACTCTCATTATTGTCCTTCCATTCATAAATGTTGGATCTCTAACCTCTTCCAGAAAAGAACTGGACATCCATGAGACACAGCTTCTCTCACAGCCAGGAAATAATGAGCCCCTATAGAAGGCCAAGATGCAGAAGATATCTTGGTGTGATTTCCATAAACTTTGCAGGTTCTAAATTCTGACATAAGCCATGGGGTGTCATAGTTGCTGTTATGACCAGTTGGCTTGAACATCAACAACAGTATGAAGAGCTTGGGGTTGGATAGTGATTCTTCAGTTTTTACTGAATGCAAAGGACTTGGTATAATATCAGTTATAACATAGTAAAACCGGGAGTAGACTGGGGGGTCTGCATTTACAAAAAGAAAAAAAAGTTTCCTGTGAATGAAAATGCTATTTCTTTGAGTAAAAACATCAAGAGAGGGCTCTATCCTAGTGCTTTACTAGAATGCACAAAGACTCAGGTTCCATTCCTCAGTATCACATACATAGAAAAAAAGCCAGAAGTGGTGCCGTGGCTCAAGTGGTAGAGCTCTAGCCTTGAGAATACCCTAGGACAGTGCTCATACACTGAGCCCAAGCCCAGGACTGGCAAAAAAAAAAACAGCAAGAGAAAAATACTTCCATAATAATTGATGAGGATATTTGAAAGGATGCTCTGATTATATTATAATGTCTAGCCTCTGCATTATATTATTTAAAGCAATAATCAATAAGCTGACTGAATTTTAAATACAGTTCTGTAAGTAGATAAAAAGACAATCAAAACTACAGCTTCATTAATTGAGTGTAAACCTATTAAACTTAATCATTAATATTTTATGAAAATAATTTTGAATACTCTAATTACAAAATATGCTTCATAGATTATGTGATGTGCAGTCACATAATTTAAAAATTATGATCATGACAAACTTGTAGTGCCCATAAATAAAATAATTTATTATAATACAATATTGGCATAATTATGCAATAAGACATAAAACAATAGTCCATTTATATGAAGCATAATATTGTAGCAACTACCATACAGATTAATACTGTGTGAGTCTTTGAAAACAAATAGCAAGATTCACTGTCAGTAATACAATTCTTCAAAACAATAGAATGTTTCATCTGTTTGCCTGGTATTTGCTTTCCCAGAAAATTCTGAATATGAAAGAAACATTGCCTAGAGTAGCTTGTATTTCTGTAAGAAACAGATTTATTTTCTTGGCACAGACATTTATACAGAGTTTCTACGTATTCTAATGACCCCGGGACTTGTATCTCAAAATATGATCTGGAGATCAGCAATACAATTCTCACCTGAGAAGCATGTCAATACTTTTAATTTAACAAGATCTTCCAGTAATATGTAAACACAGTGATGCTTGGGAAACACTATCTTAAGAAAATTAGGATATTCATAAACCATCCAGAAAGAAGGTGGTTCTTTGTAACCAGAACACTGTTAATGCATTGCAAGAAGTCTGACTTTCCTTAGATGTTCTGCAGAGTGGAAGAACCTGTACATTCCATTATCCTAAGAACAGCGCACATGCTCTAAGCTGCATGTCTTCTGAAGAATATTGTCCCTTGGTTATCTCATATTGTTACAGTATTTCACCTTGTTTTCTGATATATTGTATATAAGCGTATTTGGTTATTTGAAATCGGATAGGGAAGGGGGAAAAACAAGATGAAGGGGTGGGGGTGGGGGGGAGGGAAACCGGGACCAAGACATGAGAAAGGATATCAATATATGTGAACTAATGCACCCTCTATCTGGTGGATATAATGTAACCCTTCTATTAATTACAATAAAAATATATGAGAAAAATTTGTATGAAGAAAACATTCATGGTCCTGTTATGGAAATGAGTTACACAATTCTTTATTTTCCTTCAGGAGACGCTTTGATAATGAGGTACTTCTCTATTTTCTTTGAGTAGATGTTCAAAGAAGTTGCCATTTAACAAAGCAGTTTATAAATACAACATATCTTGATCAATTCTGCCCATCTTCTCCTCTTCATTTGATTGTTGTTTTCTTTCTGAACCTTTCCTATCCCATTCAAATCAATACTTCCTGGTGATAATAAACATTTGAGGACATATATTGGTTAAGAAATACTAATGACATGAAACACAAAGACAAATGGATAAAAATTTATTCATTTAAATTAAGTAGTTATAAAATGTTAATAATAAATGCTGGTTGTCAAAAGAGAATTCCATAATATGCAACTACCAGACATAAAATTTATTTATGATCTTTTTTACATATGAACTTTTGAATCAATTCAGAATTTACAAAATTTCTGGTAAGAGGGAAATGATACCTCAAATTTAGTGGTTGACAAATAAGGTCTATAATATATAGGCTAGAATTTAACATGAGAATAGTAGAGCAGACTTTAGTAGAAGCAAGGAACAATGCTGTAATTCTAATCTTAGAACATTTGTTAAATAAAAACAATAATAAGAGGAGGAGAATTAATAGTAAAAAAGAAATAAAATAAACTTCATAGATCCCTTAATTGATATTTTTAGTGCCCCAGTGTTTGTAATTTTCTTAGAAGAAGTTTACTATTGTCTTATTTTTATCATTATTTGTGGTTGAAATGGTTTAAGCTACATCAATGACTTATCTTGTGAATGATGCTCACAAGTATAAAAAATATAGAAACTTCCCACTATCATATCTATAATTTATCATCTGCTTTCCTTAAAATTTCTGTTGAGTAAACCACTGTTGTAATCTTGGTGTACCTTAAAATGTTACAAAAATGTGGCAACTTCAAGAAAAAGGATATTTTCATTTTTACTTGTAAACCTTACACATTTATTAAACAGTCTGTGTACTGATATTTCAAGGTAATAGTGTCATTTCCTTGTGGTCATGTAATTTAGACCAGTTATACTTCAGTATGTAACAGTAAAGTATATCAGAAGAGCACAAGGGTCATCTAAAAGCTCCCAATAACATAATGATAAGTAAAATGAAATTTCCCTGTGACTTTTTGCCACTTTATCCTTGAACATGAAGAATACCAAAAGTTTAAGTTGAACAGTTATTTTTTTCACCAGCTATAAATGTACCTTCCATATGTCGGGGCACGAGAAAAGTTCTTTTCATTATTTAATATTAATGTAGAATTAGTATGACTTGAAACTCAATTGGAGTCTCTAGAACTGACAGCTGAATTATTATCAAACAATATTTTCTTCCTCGTAATATTGCCAGGAAAGTTTCATTTTGACAAAAACAAAACAAGTGTGAAATTATTTGCTTTTAGCAAATGTAAATCAGTGTGATTATGTCTAAATCAATGCCAATAGTAAAGATAAGTCAACCACTTATGCCATGTTATATGTTATTCTAATTTTATAAATGAGCTGAGTTTGTATGTTTGTAGACACCTTAGCCAGAAATATGGTGTCAAATGTAAATTTCAGCTAAGCCAGAAATAATCAAACAATAAAGTTGTTTTAAAAGCCAGTACTGTCAGAGTTCTCTAAATATTCTGTTTGCTATTACATTCTACTAAAAAGCACTTGAAATTGTGTTTCTAGCCCTATGATCAGGGCTGCAATATAAAACTGCTGATTTGTTCAAATGAAAATACTTAGTTTGCTTAGACTTAGAGATTTAGGCAAAACACATGGTTTTATGCTTTCAAAGGTATGGAGATAAACCAAGAAGAACGGGAAATGAAGGAAAGAAAGGGAAATGAAGAAAAATGAAATGGTTCTCTTGAGTACATTGTTTGAGCCTCATAAATATACATGGAATTTCCATAGAAGTAAGTGTTGTTATCTTTGATTTTTTAAAAATAAAACCCAACAACTTAATTTTCTTCTCACTAGGGTATACGTAGGTAGTTCACCATCTGTAAAATGTCTTAAAAGGAACATGAATATGGAACATGTGCAGATTGAGGGTGCCCTATTTACAAAACGAATTGTCAGATTGCATTTTGAAATACCCAAATAAATATGTTCCCTTAAAAATCCTATTTATTCTATGCTAATGAACTAAAACAGAACAGTATTAACAACACAGAACATGAAATAAAATACAACTATCTAGTCTGAAATCATTAAGTAATGACTTTAAATGTGAATGTTACTGCATGTTTTGTAATTATTATTATCTTTGCAATTATATGTAACGCTTGGGAAAAAATTTGATCTAAAACTAGCTCTGTTATTATCTATCTATCTATCTATCTATCTATCTATCTATCTACCTATCTATCTATTTATCTGTATCTGTATATATATATATCCATATATTCCAGGAAGCCTCAGTAATGACAGAGATATTTGTTTTTATGTTTGTTTCAAGATTTATGTTTCCAACACCATAGTTAAATTAGAAAGTTAAGTGCTTGCAATCCTCAGGTTTGAATAAATTCCATAATTGATGACAATTGTGTTAAAAATGAAGACCTCCAAATTATCTATTGAATCTCTGTAATATTTTCCAGGTTCTTATATTTCTAGGTAAATAATTAGGAAAGCTTTATTTTTAATTATGTATAGTTGCACCTTCAGTCTTTAAGTCATTTACTTCTTGCTCTTGTACACAGAATACCATTGAAATAAAAACTTTATTTCAAGTAGCTTGTCAATTCTACCATATGACATTTATTAAACACGATAGTATTCATACCCTTTGAAAAATAATATATTTGCCATGTTTTATATTTTCTTTGTTTTTAACTTGATTGCTTTTGGTATCCTTATTTCAGTTTTAACAATAAATTTCAGCATTTTTTGTAAACATGATACCTGTATATGTATGTTTGTGATATCCATGCATTCATTCCTAGCCATTGTACATATAATACTTGGTGTACTTTATGCATTTATATTACAATGCATATTTATATAATGTTTGTATATAATTTCTATTTGTTATATATTAAAATGTGTAAAATATAGATGTAATAAATGTGTTTATATAAATGCATTTCCTTGTCCACAGGCTGCTTGCATTGTTATATATGTCTTGAAATTTCCTTTATGGAGAGTATAGAAGGAGGTACTTATCTATTAGATCGTAGTTACAATTTCTCAATATATAGAGTAGTCTCAACCTCATTTCTAGAGGGAAAGGATTTCTACTACATGTAGTGTGAATACATAACAATGATATGACCAAGCTAGTCAGAAACCTCAGAATTTTAAGAGGCATGTAGATAAGACTGAGAGGATATATACGAATTATTAAATTCAGTCTGGCAAAAAATTATTAAATTTACTTACGGGCACTCAATATGCATATGAAATGAGAAAACTTCAAAGTGAGTGAAATGCACATGAAACAATCTATAACTCACACGTTTGTTGTTAATATGTCTATAAATCAGACAGAAAATGTAGTTTGGTTTTAGCTGGTGCAGCTGTTAATTTGGATGTTAAGTTGTTAATCTGGGAAGCAGACAATGTGTGATAGGTTTGCTACTTTCCAAAGTTGGTGAGCTCTTTTTTGCTTTCAAAAAAAAGTTATTTAGGCTTCTAAACAATATTTCTTAGGAAAGACAAGGAAGAAATACTTTCAAATCATAAAATAGGCCCATGGAGACCAGCTTTCAGACACGATTTGGGATTCTTTTCTTTTCTTTTTTTTAACCAAAGGAAGTAATCTTCATAGAAGAACTCGAAGCTTAAAAGTTACTTTGCTTTTAGATTCATCTCTGGATGTTACTATGCTAAAAGAAACTTTTACAAAACAAGAATAAAGCTTTTAAACTTCATACATAGCCACAGGGATACCTTCCTCATGCATAGCCACAGGGGTATGCAGTGCTTTAATGCTAAGAAAAAAAGGCAGCAAATCCCTCCTCCCAATACACCATCTGCAGGACATTACACACACACACACACACACACACACACACACACACACACGAGTAATCACCCCAAACAGTGTTGATTGCTTGCAAAATTATTTGTTCCTTGACATTATAATTCAAAGTGTAGGGTAGAATTTGATATTTTCAGAGAGCATTGAAAATTGTGTCATATTGTCTCAACATGTGGATGTGCATTCACTTAATGCATAAGGAATTCTTACAAGGAAGAATCATAGAAAAATCAAAGCTTTAGGAAGTCTCTGACTTGTCTCCCCAGTTGTCTAGGTGATTCAAAATTGAAATTGCATAGACAGTTCAATTACAGTACGAAACCAACTGTTCAGTTACTTATTTTTTTGTTATAAATTTGTTTGCTATCTCTAGGAAAACAGGATAGTGAAAATATTTTGATCAGATAAAAGCCTTTATTCCAACAAGGAAGACAATGTCTCCTTTGAGGTAGTTAATTCAAGTAATGGTATTATAAATGAAGGGAAAATGGAAATATGAGACTACAAAAAATGCAAGATCGAAATCATAAAGAGTAAGTTATATGACAGTGTTTTAAGTGTCTTGTAAAACCCTTGTGATCCACTGAGAAGTTTTAATGAGTCAATTTGATTGCTTCTAAGCAACCATGACATGTATTGATTGAGACATCGAACCTTGGTTGGTAGACTAGGGACAGAAGACTTCTCTGTGGGGCATCATGTAAACAAATCCATAACTTCCAACACAACTAGCTTTCATTCAGGTGCTGACTGCACTTTGAGAATTCCAAGCAAGACACAACTGAGAACAACTGCAAAGTTCCACATCCTCATGTTTGATAATCCTGTAGAATGACTGAGTGAATGATAGTTCCATTTCAAGAGATGAGCATACAACAAAGAAGAAAACAGCAAATCTACTTTTGCTGGAAATAATGAAGAGTTGTGGGACTTTCAAGTTATAATAAGAATGCACTTTAAAGCATGTAGCTTTGGAAAAAGTATGGAATTTAATAAAGCTCAAGATTTACATTTTTAGAACTTTAGTTTGCTTAATTGGCTGTTTTGAGACATGGCCTCAATATATAGCCCACCTAACTTTCAATCCTCCTGTCTCAGTTTCCAGAGAGCTAGGATTAACAGCATTCATCACCGTGCTTAGCTGTTTGTATTCTTTGTAACCTAGCAATTCCATTCCTAGAAATATATACAAAAGTAATGACTGATTTTGATCATCTAAGTGGATATTTTTATTTATAAAAGAAAACTTTACATGCACACTCCCTTTTTACATATAATATTGATTTCAAAATTGTATTCATTTGTTATATTAGAAACAGTGAAAAGTCTGGATCATGGAGACGAGTTTTATATAGGATCTATTGATTCCACTGTTCTAGTCTACATTTGTATATAATTGATATTACACAATAAAGAAAAAATTGGGCCGGAAGTTTGGCCTAGTAGTAGAGTACTTGCCTAGCATGCACGAAGACATGGGTTCAATTCCTCGGTACCACACACATAAAAAAAAAAAAGCCAGATACGGTACTGTGACTCAAGTAGCAGAGATTTAGCCTTGAGAAAGCCCAAGGACAGTGCTCAGGCCCTAAGTTCAAGCTCCAGGACCGGAAAAAAAAAATACTGGTTTTCACAAGTGGAATTGAAATAATGGAACATGTCATTGACAAAAGAATAAGAAAATCATATGTAATACTTCATATATATATATATAAAAATAACAAATAAGTAATACAATAAGTTAAGGTCGAAATGTTATATTATAAAATTTTACATGTTTTTGTCATAATATTTCAAAAGTAATAATGGTCATCAACATAACAAGAACTAGCAAAATGTATTTCTTCTCTAGAATTAACGCTTTCAAGTCTATTCATTTTGATCATTTCTTGTTGTTCTCTTAAGAATAGTCAATTCACCTTAACATATGTGTTGTGCCTTAACATTTAAAAAATTAAAAGTCAAATCACTGCATGGCTACTTTGAAACCATTTCAATAAATGCACTATGCATTCTACACAGCAATTTAACACTGTTACATTTTATCTAAAGATCCAAAATACAGTAAAAATACTGTTTTTCCTTTTTGCTATTCCAGGATGTACGACCAACTTCAAAAATGTAGGGATAAATCCACTGTTTTTATACCTTAGTGTTGTTTAATGGATAATTTTCAGTATCATTATCAGTAGTGTGATTTTTCTAGGCACTTTTAATACACAACATTTGAAATCAATTGGTTTAAAATGCAATGAACTGGCTTTTATAAAATTTTGGATTTTTCCCAGTAATCATTTATTTTAATCTATCTCTCCATGAATTATTTAAGAAGTAAAATTATTTTGATTAGAATATAACTTTTCATATCCGAGCAGATGTTCTTCATTTCATCTTGGTAAGTTTCCACTATTGACAGACTTTGTTTATGTGTTGTTCTTCATCAACACTACAACAAATGCTAGAGAAAAAATAGTAGATAGTTATATTGTAATTTTGTTTCTAGATACAGAATAACAAGAGTTGATTTAGATTCAAAGTAATTGGAAAAGGTGTTGTTTTTTCCAAGTGTGTTATTCCTGAAATAAATTGGTGCCACAGGGGAAATTCCTTTTAGTCCATGTTCCTTTGAGAGAAAATTCCTTACATAAAATTTTGTCTGCATGGCCCAGGCCTTTCACTATTGTTGAAATAATAAAATCAGTAACTTTTAAGGTCAGTACAAAGTGTAAAAACCATGAGGGTCACTTTTAGGATATGGACATTTTAGCAATAAGTTAAATGTTATTGTTACAAGGCTTAATATCTTGGAAATAGAAATGTTATTGAAATTTTATGAGCTAACAATCTCATTCTTAGAAACTATATGAAGATATAAGAGAAAATGTCATGGTGTCTTAGCGTATTTTTTTTCCATACCAGAAAATCAAGAATCATAAAGAAAGACATTTTTAGCAACAAATTTCTGTAGATAGGAAGTTCAGTGCTAGTTCTGTTTATTTGCCATCTATGGAAAGTCAAGTTCTGCTCTATCCTAGAAATAAAGGGAATTACAAGTGAGTGTAAGGAAAGATAAAGGGACAAAGTGTAAACTTTATTTATATGCTGCCTGTTATTCAATTAAGTAATCCAATTCCATGAGAAAAGCATTAGAGATACAAGGGTAATCTGCTCCAACACTCAAAAACTTCCCACTACAGCTCAGATCCAAAATTGACCTAGTGAGGAATTAACATAACATTGGTGGCAAGTAACCATATTCAAGCCATATCACATGGTTTCAAGGTGTTTCATGGAACTCAGTTTCCAGTTTTAGGGGCAAATATATAGGATTACTCAGTTCTGTTCATGTTTGCCTTACAACCATAGTGCTCTAGCAGAGACACATGTTGTTTAAAGATCCATGGTTTATTTAATTTTAGCCTACATAAATAAAACTAAAGAAAAACAACAAAACAAACACCAAACCACTATCTTCCACTGAATATTTTAAAGTTTTTCCTAGGAATCATCTTTAGACATTTTGCTAGGTATTCCAAAAAAGAAAATGAGACAAAACAAAAACAAACATCCAAACCAACAACAACAACAACAACAAAACCCTTCAGGTCTCTTCATTATCTTTTTTTATACATCACCAGTCTTCACTGTTCCCTGATCTTTTTTTTGTTGTTGTTGGTTTTTTGGAGTCCCACCTCCATGAAAGACCATGCTGATTGATCCCTACCACTTTCACTCTGGATGGTTGTCTCTCAGAGTGAGCACTGATTGATACTAATTACAGAGAAGCATCTGTCTCTGCTCTTTTCAAGAGTCTTTTCTTTCAGGACTTTAAAGAAACAAGCATAGTCATGGAACTGCTCTCATTTTAGTTGTTTCTGTTTTAAATTATTGATACAAAGACCCCTGTGTTTGTAGAATCATGAAATAAGTTGTTCTGTAATGGGTAAAACAATTCCTTTCAAAATCACTGCTATACCTTTGTATTACTGCACTGGGAGGAGTTTCAATTTTTCTGACATTTAGAGAAAAATAAAAACTCATCAGAGTTCTACAGACAGTGGCTCTCTTCACAACCTCCAATGCCTCTTCTTTGTGATTCTTTTAAATGTCTCCTAATAGCAGCAGGTCTGGTTGAAACTGCTAGCTTTTCACTCACTGGATGTTTTTTCTTCAATCTGTAAACATATAAAAGTGGAAGATAAGAGAAAGTAAATTAATTGCAGTTATCTAAAAATGTCTTTAGGCATTCTGCATCATGTAATTAGCAACATCTTATAGAATATTCTATATGCAAATTCCCAAGTATAATAATTATAAAACCAAAACAGGTACAGATAAAATGTCACTTAATAAAACTACTGTACTGACTTTAATGTTAATCAACAAAAATTCTCAATAAATACTAGGAATTTAAATACATATATATTGTTTTGATAATATAATTTTTAAATTCTATACACTATATAATATCCAGCATATAATTTCATATATATAATTTTCATAGTATTGCATATAATACATAGCAGTTAATTACAAATAACCACATAATTTATATTATTCATGTATTTAGTTTGCTAGAATTTTTTTTTGCCAGTCCTGGGGCTTGAATTCAGTACCTAAGCACTGTCATTGGGCTTTCCCAAGGCTAGAACTCTACCACTTGAGCCACATCACCATTTTCTATGTATGTGGTACCAAGAAATCAAACCTGGGTCTTCAGCACTCTACCACTAGGTCAAACTCCATGCCCTTGCTGGAATTTTTTTCAGTATATATATATATATATATATATTTGTGTGTATATATATGTATATACATATAAGTGTATGTATATATACACAGATATATTTGTGTATATATATGTATATATATATAATTGTACACCAGAAGCAAGATAAGTTCATCATAAAATACAAAACTGACATAACATTTGAAAATCAGTCAATATAATATTTGTAAACAATGGAACAGAAATAATGTGGTCGCCTCTGTAACTTTTTTTCAAATTCAGGACCTTTTTCATATTAAAAGAAAATCTGTCAGAAAGAATGACATCACCCCATTTGTAAGGAAATGGAAAGACTTAGAAAAAAAATCATATTAAGTGAAGTAAGCCAGACTCAAAAGAACATAGGCCCAATAGTCTCCCTCATTTGTCATAATCAGTAGAAACCTTGGGCTCTCCTAGCAGATATTTACAGTAGATCAAAATCTAGAGACATTAGGCCAAATAATATGACACTAAATGTAAGGAACTCCAGGATAAGGAAAAAAAAGCCATATAATGAATGACTGTTGTTCTTAATGTACTATGTTATCTCTCATCTCTTTTGCCATCCCTTGGTTATCTCATATTGTTACAATATTTCACATTGTTATTTGATATATTTTATATGTGCTTAATTGGTTATTTGAAATTGGATAGGGAAGGAGGGAAATCAAGATAAGCGGGGGGAAGGGTGGGAGGGAAATGGGGACCATGTCATGAGAAAGGGTATCAATGTTTGTGAAGTTATGCACCTTCTATCTGGTGAATATAATGTAACCCTTCTATTAATCACAATAAAAAAAGAAAAAAAGAAAATCAACAAAGTAAAATAAAAGAGAACATTGTCAACATGGTAAGTAGTAGCTCTAAACTCGCTACAGCTAGCATTATATTTGATAGTGAAATACTGAATACTTTTCAGATCTCATATTTAGAACATGAAAAAATGTCTATTTATACTAATAGTGTTTTTAATTGTAATGGACATAGCTTTGCATCTATAACAGCTCATGTCTATAATTCTTCCTATTTGGGATTCTGACACCCACAGATTTTAAGATCAAATTTTCAGCCCTGGCTCTAAAATAAGTAAGGAAAAGCCAAGTGATTGAGATCCCGTAAAGTATAAGAAGAAATTTAGCAAGTCAAGGCCCTACGTTCGAACATCAAAATCTAACAACATTTTAATAGTAATAATGATACACTAATTTAAAATAAATTGTACTGGAGGTTACTGCACAGGCACATAAGCAAAAATACAAAGAAAATAGCAAGAAAACATTGAAATGTGAGATGTGAAGACATGATTCAGAAGTGTGTTTAACCTTTCTTTAAGGTAGTTTTGCTTAGTCATAAGCTCCTCAGAAGTACTTTCCTGTGGGCCAGCAGTGTGATAACAATGTCACTTTGGGTGGGCCTCAAGTGGGTCATTTGTTACCTGAAACTCCTGAAAGGATAAAACTACGGTCAATCACATGACCACTTAACTATACCAGAGTGATAGCTCCGCTAAAATACTCTGGACATCACCCCTTTGGTGAACTTTCCTGGTTGACAGCACCCTGTTTATATTGTTATACTTCTATGCCAGGCATGTAAGGATGTTTTCCACTGCACAGGATTTGGACATAATGAAACCATTGCATTGGTGCCATAATAGGCTAGACTCTGCTGTTTGTTCATCTCGCTTAGCTGAAATTAATCTGTTTGATCTCACTCTTATGAAACATAGTGATCAGTTAAACAGCTTTCAGAGATTTCTATGGTGGGTTCTAACAAACCCAAAAGGCATTTTTTTAGAACCTAGGCAATTTACAGTAAGTCAGAGAATTTAGGGCCACTTGTGTATGGTTTCATCACACAGCAGTTGGTTAATTGGCATAATTAAAAATACTTGGAAGTCAATAGAGATCTTCATAACCTTAAATTTGTCAATGTGGGCTGAAGGATGTCAGAAGTAGAAACAAATACACGTAAATGGAACTAACACCAGGTAGCATTGTACATTATAGGACTATAGGGGAAGAATAAACAGCCCATAGATTGGAAGGAAATATTGGCAACTTACCTATTTAACAAAGGATTATTTGAAGAATATGTGAAAATTGTAATAATTCAAAATAATAATTGAAATCAAACACTGTACAATTTGAATAGACATTTTTACTAATGAAGATGCACAAATGCCCAACTTGCATATAAATTGAAAAACTGTTTTGGAAGCACTCGCTCCATTTTACAAATCCCCAGATATGATAACATTAGTTACCCTAAGATTTAGCAATTTATTCCTTTTTTAAAAACATAAGAGAAATGAAATAAAAAGATATGTCATTGGAGTTTATTCATAGCCCAAACTAGAACTAATGCAAATATTAATGAAACAATATGTGTGACTATTCAATACAGTACGATATTAAAAGATTTAAAAAGAAAAAGAATATGAGGATAGTGGTTTGAGGCCAACTTGCATGGAAAATCCACAGGCCTCCATCTCCAAAATAACCACCAGAAATTTGGGTTCGAATGTTGGCTTAACTGGTGCTGTCTTCTGAAGTCATGTAAGCTAAAGAAGATTGAGGCTTTGAATTCAAAATAATCATGACACTCTATCTCAACCTTTCTCATGATTCCTCTCCAGTGACATGGGTAGAGAGGAGAGAGGGGAGGAGGGGTACCACATTCCAGGCCAATATGAGGCTAAAGAGTGTTCCTAACTTCAAAATAAACAATGGATATTTCACTTAAGTAGGAGAGTATCTTCCTCCTACTTATTACTCCACACATGGATTTTGAAACATTATACTTTGGGAAAAATCATTCTCATAGTATTTCAAATTATTTCATTTTTATTAAATATTCCAATAGGAAAATCTATAGATATATCTTATTAATGATTGCTTAGATTAAGAGGGATGGAAGGCTAGCAGGAAAAGGTTCTAAACTTTGACTATGGTGATAGCTGCAAAAAAATAGTAAATTGTGCCATAAATGTGTGCATGACAAGGCATGAAAATTATACCAAAATAAAACATTAAACTATAGATAAAAATCAGGCTTAGAACTTCAAACACAAAATAACTTTACTATTTCCAGTAAAATTCCTTGAAAATGCTTACATCAGTGTCTGTTGGCTACCAGCCTTCTTCCCAGGGGATATTTTTGGACAAATACAATACTTTTACTATAAAATTGTTAATCTATCAGATTTTGTGGTACATTAAATATGAAGGATGTGCTTGTGATCAATACTATGTATATCTAGAAAGAGGATAAAGAGAGTTTCAGATATTTTGTTTTCTTTCCATTGCCTTGTAAATTTTAGTTTATAAATGCATGTGCACATTACTTTTGTCATTTATACATTTCAGTAAAATAATTTTCAAGGTAAAAGAAGTGGAAAATGCAGATGAGTTTTGAATGCATAACGATATTTTTCAACAATACTGTTTTTCCATCCAATATATCTGCCATATGCAAGGCACACATCACTTTTCATACATATATCTAGTGCCTCCAGAATTAAACACATACACATGCTCACACATGCACATACACACATCCACACACACCACAAAATATACTACCTCATTAACCTAAGCCTCTCTACTGTTCAATTAATGATTCATTTTTGTTAATGTTATTTTATTATCAAGGTAATATATAGAGGGGTTACAGTTACATTCATGAGGTAATGAGTATATTACTTCTTGAATATTGTTAAACCTACCTATGGTATTTTTTTCAAAGCAGCCACATGTTTTTGAAACTGTAAATTATTTTTCCTCCCAGAGAATTTTTTTAATTTGAAATGCATTTATGTAATATTGGTAGACTGTTTCTCTCTCCCCACCAAACAGCCCTGTGTAACTACATTTGTATTCTTTCTAAGCTTTCTAAGCTACTTCCCATGTCAATACCTTAGAACTTCTTCTCTTTTGATTTCTCTTTTGCTTTATCTATTATCCATCCTTCCATGATCACTCAAATCCTTGTTGGGTTGAAATTAGTATGTAAACTTAAGTGTTAATTCTTTGGACACTGTATTCTGTTTTCCTTCCCCTGTTATTTTCTTGTCACTGAACATATAACCATTGAGGTCCTACTTCATGCCAAGTACTTGTTTTAAACACTTTAGATTCATGCACACTGTAATTTTCTTTGTATTGTATCTCGATTTCTAATTATGGTGTTTATTTCTTGTCTTCACTATCGATGGTCTCTTTGCCAATACTTCTGTTTCTTTTTCTGTGCAGTCCTTTCTCATAATCCGATATCTGCCACTTCCTAGATACTCAATGATGATTCTGCTAAGGAATTCACCAGGTTCTTGGTTTCTAAATGCAGCTCTTTTACAAGTCACAATGTAAACAGAGCATAAATGCCAACCTAGGAGAACAGTGTGAGTCAGAGATATTCACTGAGCAGCCATTTCAACCAACAACCTATATTTAATGATTCATGAATTTTACCTTCCTAGATTTTTTTGTTTCCTCTTAATATTTGCTAAAGTTTCTGCACTTTACACATGAATTCATTAATTTGTTGAACAAATATACACTGAATGTCTGTTATTTGTTACTGAGTTAAAGACCAGAAATTTAGTTGTAAATAAGAGATTCAGTTTCTAGTCATATAAAATTCATGATCTACCATGAAAATAATCATACGATATATAATAAGTTCAAAAATAGAGCTCATATTTTTTTATTACAGCCACAGGAGACTGTGTATGGAATTGACTCTGGTATGGATACACAAACTAGTCTTTTGTGCAAAGAGATATATAAGATTAGTCTTAATAAAAGTATTGACTATCTCAAAATATCAAGTGGCCCCATGGAGAGACTATTTCATGTCACATTTTTAGCTTGTAGAGTTAATCATCTCCCTGAATTCATGGTACTACATAATCTTTTGATTTTATGGAAAGTTTCTCCTTCATCTGTGATATTCTCTCATCTATTCCTCCTAAATTCCACAAGAATGCTAATAGTAACTCTCAGTTTCTGTAACTTGGCTACATGCAATAAACTTAGATCGATCTATCTATCTATCTATCTATCTATCTATCTATCTATCTATCTATCTATCTATCTATCTATCTATATCCAGTTCTGGGGGCTTGGACTCAAGGCCTGAGCACTGTCCTTGAGCTTTCTCATAGATAATGTTCTAGTACTTGAGCTGCAGCACCATTTCTGCCTTTTGCTATTTATAGGATATTGAGAAATCAAACCAAGGGCTTCCTGCATGACAGGTAGGCATTCTAACACCAGGACACACCCCTAGCCTCTAAGAGGGAAAAATATGTTAAAGACAGGCTTTAAATTAGGTATTTATAGATTCAAATAGGTATAATAAATTTTAGAAGGAATTTGTAAGTCAAATATGATAATGCATTCAGTACTTTTCCAGCTATAAGTGGAGAATATGGACACAATCAACATTCGGTATATAAATATATTCCATTTATAAATGGAATAAATGTCTTTCTCAGAATACAACACTACTTCAAAACTACAGATCCTAGTTCACCTTTCTAGAGAAAACAAATATATAGAGTGCAGTATTGAAGAGAATGTTCATAAAAGTCAAGTTTTAACATTGTTGCTACCTTCAATATGTTATTTTATTTTATTTTCCATTTCATTGATGTTCTCTTTCTGTCTTTTATCTCTTTTTGTCTCTCTATTTTTCTCTCTTCCTTTCTTCTTCCCTCTCTCCTTCACTTCCTACATCTCAGTTTTAGGATTTGAACTTTCTGCTCTTGTGCTCCTCCACGTAAGCCACATTCCCAGCCATTACTAACTCCCTTATGCTTCTATTTCTATGTCTAAAATTCTTTTTCCTTAACATACCATAATTAGTGTTCAACATATATTTTAGTTTTAGTTGAGAATGTCATAATATTTCAAATTGAATATTACCCTAATGTGAAATTAAACTCGAATATATATATATAAATCAGATATAGTATAGTCATAGATATAGATGAATAAGATAGGCATATATTTCTTATACTGCTGTCTTATTTTTAATTTTGTAAGGATCATCTTACCTTGTTAAGCAAAAGAAACCATACAGAGAAATGTAAGTACAACACATGACTCTCTCATGGTCATACAGTCGACTTAGAATAAATGCAACAATGCCAGGGGGCAGTGGCTCATGTCTATAATCCTTGCTACTCAGGAGATTGAGGTCTAAGGACTGTGGTTCAAAGCCAGTCAGTCATGAAAGTCCTGCCTTGAGCTGAAGAGCTCAGGTACAGTGTCCAGGTCCAGAATTAAATCCCCACCACTGACCAAAAAAGGGAAAAAAGAGAGGGTGAACAATAAGAAGAACATAAAACCAGGACAGTTTGGGAATAAAAATAGGCAAGAATTATCAATGAGAGGAGTATAATAATGGGAATAACTCTGGCTGTGGCCTTTGGCTCATGCCTGCATTCCTAGCTATTTAAGAGGCTGATATCTGAGCATCATTCGAATTCAGCCCAGGTAAGAAATTCTGCTATACTCATTTCATTTAACCAGCAAAAATAGAGAGCTGGAAGTGAAGTTGTGACTCACTTCCTGGAGCATTAGCCTTGTGCAAGAAAGAAAAATAACTCAGGACAGCACTCAGGATGCAAATTAGAGACTCTAGAGTGCCAATACCAGGATCGTCAAAAATAAGGAGTTTTGAGTGATGAATATGAACAAATTTATCATAGGCATGCAGGAAAATAGTACAATAAAACAGATTAATTTTTAGTAATGAGTGGAGATAAGAAAGAGTAATGGTGAGTAATTTTGATCAAAGTATATTATATAAACATACGGATGTTACAATTAAAAGTTTTTTTTTAACAATTTGTATACCTTGATAAAAATTGAAGGAAAAAAAGTTATATGAAACTAAATTGTGTCAGTATGCAATAAAGAAATCATAGCAAAGATATGTAAACAATTCAGGTGCCCCTCAGTTGATGAGTGTGGATCAACAAGATGTGGTATTTATACACAATGGAATTCCATGCTGCTGTCAGAAAGAACGATATTGCCCCATTTGTAAGGAAATGGAAAGACTTAGAAAAAATCATATTAAGTGAACTAAGCCAGAATCAAAGGAACATAGGCTCAATGGTTTCCCTCATTTGTCATAATCAGTAGTAGAAACCTTGGGCTCTCCTGGCAGAGATTTACAATAGAACAAAACCTAGATACATAAGGCCATATAATAGGACGCTAGATGAAAGGCCCTTCAGAATATAGAAACAAAAGCCATATAATGAGTAATTGTTGTCCTTAATGTACTATGTTATCTCTCATCTCTTTTGCTGTCCCTTAGTTATCTCATATTGTTACAGTATTTCACCTTGTTATCTGATATATTGTATATATGCTTGATGGGTTATTTGAAATTGAATAGGGAAAGGGAGGAAAACAACATGAGTGGGGAGGGAGGGAAATGGTGACCATGACATGAGAAAGGGTATCAATGTATGTGAAGTAATGTACCTTCTATGTGGTGTATATAATGTAACTCTTCTATTAATTACAATAATAAATATATAAAAAAGAAACAAGATTATTACATAGAAATACAGAGCTTTAATAATTGCAATGGTTAATTACTCCAAAGTATGGATCAGTAAAAACATAGAAAAATATAGCTATGTCATGCTATATTTGACATTGTTGCTGATCTTATCTCAGAACATAAACTAATAAAACTTTGTATTTTAAAAGCTGTGTAAGTCAGAGAAGACAATTAGTATATCAGAAATCAGCTGGATTCTAAAGTGATTTATTTTTACTCCTCAATATTTTTGGTTAAATACACCTTGTTTCCTTGTTATATTTGTGATGTTATCAATTACTGGGTCAGTAGAATGTTTTGAAAAATGAAAACATTATTATTATTATTTCATTTCTCTAGTTTCAGAAGGATATTCTAAAGCAAAGAAATCGAAGATCCTCAGATTTGTGGCTGTCCACTTTGGAGACAAATGGATATCCAATAAAGAGTATCCACAAAAGTGAGAACGAACTTTTTGTTATCTTTGGGGGTCATGTGGTTTTTACATCTGAGTACCACATTTTTTTTCTCTAGACTTTGTGTAACATTTTGTACTTGTTGAGCTCAGATTAAACACTAGAGATACCATTGGCTATCTGGAATCCAGATGACAGGAGCTGAGATTTTATGAATATATTTTAAAATATAAAGGGAAAGAAAAAGAGGGTGACATTTGTCAGAGATTTTTGGGGTTTGGAAAAAGTAGCAGTATGTGAAGTTGTTTGTGGATAATATAATTTCTCAAATGTAGTTATCTTATTTACTCTAAAATAATTTGACTTCAGGGAAGAATCTAGGAGAATAACATTGAGAGTGGAAGCAAAGACAGAATAATTAAAGATATTGTGAGGAGAGGCAGAAAATATGCATGTAATAAAGAACAGTCATTATAAATTTGTGTAGCAGAACTTCAAGGGCAGAATTCTGAGGTTTGTCACTCATCATCATATTTTTAATGTGGTAGAAATAAAGCTGAGTACACCCAGGTGCAGGTCACATACATAAATATTTTCCTATATTCAAGTGCTATTATAAAACATTTAAAAATTTTGACTGGAATTGATCTATTTTGTATAGCTAGAGTAACTTCACTATGAATAAATTTGGAATGATTTGCTTAGTGAACATCTATTACTTGTAGTAAATATACCTAAATTTTATTTTGTAGCCTCTCAAACAAGCTTATCTTCACTCAGACATGGTGCCTTCTAGATTACTGTATCTCTCTCATTCTCTCTCTTACTCATTCTCTCTCTCTCACACACACACTTACTGTTTGGAACACATAAAATATCAAATATTTTATTTCCTGTTACTAAATCTAGCACTGTATTTGATAACAGAAAAATAAGAGAAGCTACAGAATTATTTATTATATTTGTTTATTTATGTATTTTTCTATTGTGAGGCTTGAATTTTGTGCATGGGGCTTGGGGACCCATGGGCACTGTCCCTGAGCTCTTCAGCTCAAGACTACTGCTTTACAGCATTAATCTACAGTGCCACTTCCGGTTTTCTGGTGATTATTTGGAGATAAGTCTCTCAGACTTTGGTGACCGGCCTGACTTCGAGCCATAACCGTCAGATTTCAGTCTCATGAGTAGCTAAGATTACAGGCAGGAGCCACTGGCACCCAGCGAACCTACCTAATTTTGAAAGTGGTAACAAAGGGTAACCATTTCTGACAATTGAATAAATCATGTGGACAAGAGAATTCCACAGAACAGAACAGAAAATAAAATATTTCACCTATTTCTGATACACTATACTTTTTTTTTTTTTTTGCCAGTCCTGGGCTTGAGCTCAGGGCTTGAGCACTGTCCTTGGACTTTCTCAAGGCTAGAGCTCTACCACTTGAGCCTCAGCACCACTTCCGGGTTTTTGCTATGTATGTGGTACCGAGGAATCGAATCCGGGTTTTCGTGCATGCTAGGCAAGCACTCTACTACTAGGCCAAACTCCTGGCCTCCTGCTATACTATACTTTTATTATGAAGGTTATAATTCTTTAAATTAATTATGATATTTAATAAAGTTCACAATATATGTCAGTATATGTGAAATCTTTACAAGATCTTGTATTGATGAAAGGGAGTTAATGAAAAGATATCAGATTGTTGCACACTCTATATCCCATTTGTATATTTACATATTTTCCAAATATAATTTTTGTGGAAAAATATAGAATAAAACAAAATTTTCAAAATTAGTAGCTATTTGGTTGAGATTTGAACAATTTTCATAAGATAAAGCCTGTTTCATTTTTTTTAACTGAAAATCACAGGAAAATTATAAAACATTACAGTACTTTGCTGCTAGCATAGAGCTGATTGAAAGTTATATTGTTCCCTGTGTAATCCAGGAGATAGTTCTCCCAGATGTCCTAGAAACTTGACCAATAGGAAAAAAGCCTCAACAGCATTTTATATCAATTATGTGAAGAACCCTGCCAATTATCTTCTCATATAATCCACATCAATAAGAGAAAAGCACAAAAGACATAAACTCCAACCATCTGCTCTCTCTACAGTAGGCTATAGAGAGCTTAGATAGTAACTCACATAGTAAAATACTCTGATACATTTATCTGGGATCATGCTGTTTAAGTGGGATTTGTGATTAAAAATACTGCCACTTGGGCCCATCCACTATTAGAAAATATGTTTTCCCCCTTTTAGGAAAAGCATTGTCATTTCTGCTTTATTACAACAGTAAATTAAAAGAACTATTGCCAGCTACCTATAAAGTACAAAACTGAGCTTGTTCTGTGAGCTTTGCTGTAACTCTTTTTCCCCCTGTTGATGTTAACTACTCAGGCTTTTCCAAAAAGGAAAGGAAATAGCCTCCAGAAATTCATTGTTTTGACATTTGCACATTTTTAAACCTGCAGAATGTCAAAATAAAACTCTATCAAAATAGAAATTGTTAGCCCAATGTACTGTCATGACTCATGAAAAGAAAGTATTTAAAAACTACAATCATGATAGTTGATATTTAAGGATGACATAATGTGAATTTTTATAATCAGTGGGGAGACTCAGATCTGCCAGTTGGCAAAAAAAGGAGAACTGATTTTAAATAATGCCCCAATGAGAACACAGAAGATAGATAACATATTTCCATATTCCTTCAGCTTTATTATTTAACATCTCTTATTTTAAATAATGACGTCAGATATCTCCATAGTCACTTGCTAACAACAAAATATATAAATGACAATTCTGTACTCTAAATATTCTGAATATTCTTGCATTTAATTTACAACTTCTCAGCTGGCTTTGGAGATAAATTATCATTTACAATTACAATTCTTACACATGTTTTCAAAAAACACTATATTGCTCATAGGCTTAAATATTAAAATTTTACAATCATGGTTTGGAAATTATACTGCTTGACATATTTTGCCAATCGTTGATGCATTACTTTAAAGTGTATTTTCTTTTGCTCTGCTACTAAAAAAATTTACATTTTAATTGGAACAAAAATATGGTTTTGATGATAGATGGAAATGGTCTGAAGAAATGTGGTAGCTTAAATATTCAAAAAGATAGTAATTGTGCCAATATGCAACAAGATAGTCACAAGTGTTTAAAGAGTAATGTGAGATTTATCTTGTATATGCATGAATACCCATTGAATATTGGAATGTATAGATAATTATTATATCCTAGAGTTCAATAATGCCATTTACCCCTGGGGATGCTGGCAAAGAAAACCATAAAGGAGTGAGGTGGGATCAAACATACACAAACAGATGAAAAAGAATTAAAATTAGAAAAGCAATTAGGTATCATGAACAATGTAGAAAATCCTGCCAAATGTAATGTCAATTGCCTCAAGTTGAACTCTGTACATGCAGGAAATTATCTGAAAACAAATTTTCTGGTCATTACCATTTTTTTTGCCAGTCCTGGGCTTGAACTCAGGGCCTGAGCTATGTCCTTGGGCTTTCTCAGGGGTAGAATTCTACCACTTGAGCCTCAGCACCATTTCTGGCTTTTTTCTATGTATGTGGTACCGAGGAATCAAACCTGGATTTTTGTACATGCTAGGCAAGTACTCTACCAGTAGGCCAAAGTCCTGACCCTAGCCATTATATTTTGATCAAAAATATACTTGAAATAAAACTCCACCATTGGAGGGAGAAAGAATGTGCCAATGTTATCATATTCATATGTAAAATTGAAGTATATTATATAAACTTGAAATACAGAACTTGAGGGCAAGTGGGTATAACAATGGGGGAGAATGATGAAAGAGCTGGCATTTACCAGGATGGGTTTTCCTCAAATCCTGACATAGAGAACTGGGACATCTTTATACAAACTACTTAACAATGATTTTTAATTACATGAAAAGGAGATATAGCTTCTGAGCTCTAAGGTTTTATCTTTATTAGTAATGTATACTAGCAGCTATCAAACTAGATAAGAACTGTTAAAATATTTTAGATTGATTAAACTATTGACTAAGTTTTAGACTGATTTAAAGCTACCCGTCAAGATATGTACCCTGAAAGTTTTGAGCCCTTTAGACAATAACCACAGATTAAAACAGGAGACACTGAGAAAGCCATACCATGAACACAAGCTTGGGAGCTCTTGTACGATGTAGATAATTGATAGCAATGTAAAACCATTCTTATGGAAGTTCCATTAATCCTTCACACAGTATTTACAAAGCTAGTTTCAAGTTCATTTTTTTTATTGATTTGAATGTTCATTGATACAAATTCCTGGTTCATTGGATTTCTCAGTTTCATTGGACATAATTAAATATTTCATATCACTTTAACTCTGACTCACTTCAGATATTTAACACAGGTTTAGTTTTTGTCCATGTCAGAGTTGCTATTTTAATTTTTGTAGTATAGAAAATCATCACCATTTTTTGAGAAAATATCAAATAAAATTTAAAGCTATACTTGGTTTTAAAAGAATATTAGCTTTTTTTACTTTTGTAGAATACTTTTTACTTTTGTATAATTTTCTCCATAGATATACAAGTTTGTGAAAAGGTAGATGTGCTGTATCACTTAACAATTTAAATTAGAATTTATAATTTTCAAATATCACTAAAATTTTTACTTGATTATAAAAGTAATGTACAGAGGGCTTATAGTTACATAAATAAAGTACTGAGAAGATTGTTTTGTTTTTGTTTTTATTTTTGTTGGTGGTGAGACATGAACTCTGGGCCTGGATGCTGTCCCTGAGCTCTTCAGCTCAAGGCTATCACCTTACCCCTTGAGCGACAACACCACTTTGGTTTTCTGTTGGTTAATTGGAGATAAGAGTTTCACAGACTTTAGTGCCTGGGCTGATTTTGAACCGCGATCCTCAGATCTCAACCTCCTGAGTAGCTTGGATTACAGGCAGGAGCCATTGCACCTGGTGTACTAGTACTATTTTTAAATTGAATATATCTGATTATTTCATGATCTTATCAAGATCAAAAGTCCCACTAAATGTCAAAATAATGTTCATCAATAACATTAGTACTTTTTCTCCACCTTACCCAGATGTTTAAAAATACACTCTTTCTCTCTGGTAGGACAAATAATGGTTAACCGAATGTCTACTTCTTAATCTGAAGAACACGTCATTATATTAAATTCCATATTTCCCTTACATAGATTTCTTATCTTGCATTTTCTATATGATTTAGATTCTTGATGTATGGAGAATATCTTTGTTTATCTAAGTGATAATGACATAAACAAAATATTCAAATAAGAGAATTGTATGAGGGTCACAGCACACAGGTAGAGGAAGGACTGAAATGAAGAGGTAAAAGGCAGAGTAGATTAAGATTTGATGCTGTGCAGTTGCATTGCCGACTATAAGCTTGAGAGAAAGAAGAAAAAGCAAAGGGTTGCAGGAAATTTCTCGACTTGGAAAAGAGAAAAAAAATGTTGTTTCCTGTATCCATCAGATTGTACTCAGAACTGATCAACCATTTTATAACCCTGATATTGAAATCAACCATAACATTATTTGTACTTTAACAGGGCATATATTATTTTAAAATCAGCTTTTCACCAATTTAGAAATGGCAGTTAACTGACATCTAAAAGATTCTACAAGTGCACACTTTTGAGTTCTTCAATTTGTTAGTGAAGAAGCACCTTGTTTGCTTTTTGCTTATATATTCAGCCTCTTTTCAGTAGATTATGTTCATAGAAAGAAAAGTCAATGATTGAATAGATTGTTTTATATTTCTGCCATGGAAAATATCAATAGCATTTAATAAATGTTATTGTATTGTGTGATTATTTCTAATGACTGAAATTGAGGCATAACTAATAATTCTTTATTTTGGAGAGTTATTTAATGGAGTCATTTGCATTCTAACAAAAATTAAATGGATGGATGCAGATGTAGGTTTGCAAACAGTTACATTTCTTTCAGCATCCAATTATTTATCATAAGGACAAAAGAAATAACAAAATATGGTAGAAAAATTCATGTCTGTAATAAATGGAATTTATATAAAATAAACATAGTGTAACATTAAAATTAATTGTACTAAAAACTAAAATGGTACTTTTATTATCTACAAATACACAGAGATCACTCAACACTTAAAATATCTCTTGAACCTAAACATAACAATGAATTCATACTTATGATAAAAAGAAAATTTCCTCTACATGTAATATTGTTTACCCATGCATATTTAGGTAACAGATTATCAACAAGCTACATTAGTTTGAAAAGAAGTGTAAATCAATTATAGCATTAGATTTGTGAAAAAATCAGTTAAATATTATATTATAGATAAACATCTACTTTGCTGATCACATAATTTAGGAATATAATTTATACAACCTATCCTTTTAGGAATCACATGCTGGATGTGTTTATTTCACTATGTTTCTGTCGTTGAATAGCTTTGTTAGAGCTGTGTGACATAGAATCAAGATCTCAGCTGGATACACAGGTCTCCTATAATAAGAAGTCCCTCCAGGATTAGATATGTGACATAATTCCTAAACGATGGCACTGTGTGGTTTCCATCTCATTATTATTTAAATAAGTTCATAAATATTTTACTTGAAATTCAAGAATAGAAGCCTTGTATCTGGTATGCCTTCCTATCTGATTTGTTTTCCTATCAAAGGCAAAGTTATCATATTATCATAAAATATGGTAATAGCAGAACATTACGGCAGAAAAATGCTGAGCCTAATAATGTAATGTATAAAACCCTTCATCACAACATATCTCTATCCCTTTGTATCTAGTTTTATAGTGAATCCATGAGCAAGAGCAAGGGTAAGAGAATATTCACATAGGGTGACTACATCTCTAGATTGGGATCTTCAAAGAGTAAAGTCTCATTAATTTAATGGAAACTAATGCAAAAGTAGACAAGTTAAGGTTCTCTCAGGGATGTTAACTTATCCTTATTTAATATATATAACATGTGGTAGTTCAAATTACCCATTAGTTTTCTAAATACATATTTTATTGTGCAGGCTGCATAGTTCTGATGATATAATGTTACCACGAGAGCTGTTATTTTTCGGTTGTGACATATATGTTTAGATTTGTTACTGCATTGATACATTAGCATTGAATTGCTTTTCATCTCTATTTCCTGTTTCTGAAAGTCAAGAAAAAAGCTGAAAGTACACTAAGTTTTAGAAATAGCATAATTAATATTGTTAGATCATAAAATTCTGAAATCAATAGCATTTTAAATGATGACCAACATATTTTATGAAAATAAAATTATATATTGTACTCAAGATGGTCATTCTATTACTTTTTATGTGTTTTAACTTATTGAAATATATTTGTTTCTTCCCATCTATATTTTTTAACATTTCTTATCTCTTGTAGTACCTCAATTTAATATTTAACATAAGTGGAAGTCTCAAAATTAATAGAAATATTGAAGTGCTACATGTTACTAGGATATATTAGCATTAACTTTTTCAGCACAAGAATAATTTCAAGTAAAATAAAATACAGTAGCATTTTTATTTTTTTATTTTATTTTCAAGGGTTACAATAACATTAATAAGGCAGTGAGTATATTACTTCTTGAATATTGATACTGAGGAATCATACTCTGGTCTTCATTCATACTAGGCAAGCACTCTACCACTAAGCTAAACTCCCAGCCCCTACAATGGCATTTCTTAATACATTTATTAACCAATTGCTTTTTATCTCTAAATAGTTTGAATATATTTCAGAAAACCTCAAGAGGTAAGAATTTAACATGGTTTCTGATTTTATTTGAAAATCAGGATAAATTTTAATTAAGTATATTTATCATATTTACTCCTTTTGAGGTTTGATAATGAAAGTAATCTTGAAGTTGGAGTTTTTAGGCTAATTCTCCATTTTACACTGCTATAAATTCCAAACTTCATAAATATTTACCAACTATAATAATGTGAAAATTGCTGTGGAGAATAAAATATAATACCCCAGTTGAAAGATTTTTATATGAATTTGTCTATTTTCTATTGTGTTAATTCTCTAAGCAAGCAATCTGTAAAACCAGTAGCTATTGAACAAATGAATAGAAGTTTGCAGTAATTTTATGTAACAATTATGGAAGAGCCAGAGATTAAATGTAGTATTTTGCCTGGAAGACAGAAAATGGGAGGTACACAAGGAATCATAGTCAGTTATGAAACACTTGAATGTATTTATACAAAAAGCATTATTATTCTAATAAAAGTTGTGTTTTATGAACAGAGCTCTATTAAAATCAGTTAAGACAAATAATAGTAACATCAATTTTTAAGCCAACTTGCTAGGCAAAGGTAGTGAATAAAAATATTAGGTGCCATTATCTCTCTATAAATATAGTCATTATATCTCTATAAATATATCTGACAAATTCAAAATGGAAGTTATGGACTTTGAGGGTTTTGCAAAGCAGGTAACTTAATTTTAACTACATTTCACATGCAAGCTCTCAACTAAAAAAAATCAATGGTGAAAAACTTATGTAGTACACAACACGGGTATGTGCTAAATAAGCTGTATTTGGAGAGTTTTTATAACTATCAATTTAAAATTATCAATTAAAATCTTAATATCACACCAATTTCTGCTATGTATTTGAATATTTCCTTTAAATAATTGGAGATAACTTACAGCTAATATTTTAACACACAATGATAGTATTACAATATGTAGCAAAGGTAAGAGGGTTTTATAAGATGAACAATTGAGATATACTTTCTGATATGTTAATATTATAATTGGAGGTGACTTTTAAATTTTAAATTCAGTAGAGTTGAAATAACTGATGCTTTTGCATAAATGTTGTTTCATTTCTTTCATCAAAATCAGATTTATTTCACCCCTAAAACATGTAATATCAGTACAATCTATGGATTTATAAGCTTATCTTTTCATTTTGGAATTTAATATTTCTGAGTGGATGAATCTCAAATTTCACATATGCTAAATGAAGCAAATATTTTATCAGCAAGTGAATCCTAGAGTCCAAATTTACTGTAAAATTATGTGCTTTCTGGCATCTCAAAATAATTCTCAGTAGAAAAATATCTTGAAAAGCACTGTGGGGTCATGGATGGAGTTAGCACAGAGGCAGTGAAAACTAAGTGCCTCATTATGCTGAATACAAGCACTTTCCCTACTCTTCATAGTTACTTTTGTGAATAAATGCTTTAAACCCTGCATTGTGGAATATCACTGAATACATTGTAAATGCATGTGAAAGTTCTTGGAGAGCTCTAATATCAAATCCAAGTGCATGCTACCTACATAAATACTGAAATTGTTAGTTGCTTTTTTCCTTTGTCATTATGACTCTTTTACTCTCTCCTGTTCTTAAAGCAGCATTTCAATTACTGAGAAAGTGGTGAAACTGAGGGAGATAATTTGAAGTTTAGTCATTGCTTAACATTAAGTAGAATAGTTCAGTAATGCATATGACATATTTGAGGTGTTTGGGGGTACATGAGAAAAGCTGATTGTACAAAACTTTATTTGATTGTACAGTTTCATTACATACCACTTCTGTTTTAAGATATGAATCATTCATTTCAAAATGAATATATATATTAACATATATACTATATAGTAAACATTTCCAAATAAATTTGATAAAGGCATAAAATATTTTTGACTTCTAGATTATTCAATTCCAGGGTGAAGAAAAAATGATATAAAAAATAATGCAGGTTATTTTCAGTTTACAAGTAACTAAAAATCCCTGAAGTCTGTTTATTTTGCTGTTGTTGTTGACCCTGTATAAAGTTTCTGTGGAACTTGAGGGAAAAGAGGAAGCTTAAATAGTTAATACTGTATGGTCATATCATTTAAAGAAAGAACAATATTAGAACAACAACTTACATGACAGGGAAAGGCCAATCGCATTAAATAGTAATATATCATTATTTCATTCTAATGACATATTAGATACTTAGAGTTATGTAATGGTATTCACAAGACAACTACAAAATTTTAACAAATTTGTGATATAGATGCAGTTATTTCCACAATGTGAAGATTCACAATAAAAAGAATGAAAAAGCTTCATCAAATAATTTATAGGTTTAATGCAATTCCCATCAAAATACCACCATTTTTCCCCACAGAAACAAGAAAATTAGTTCTTAAATTCGTATGGACGCACAAAAGACTTACAATAGTTAAAACAATATTTAGGAAAACAAAATGCAAATATTGGAGATTGGAACTGATTAATCACAACTAGCTATACAAGATAGGATAGTTCAAAGCCAGATAAAGAAGGGTAGTCTGTCAGACTCCTATCTCCAATAAACTACTCAGAAAAGGCAAGAAATGGTTCTGTAGCTCAAAGAAGTAGAGAACTAACCTTGAGCTAAAGAAGCTCGAAATAGAGCCCAGGCCCTGAGTTCAAGTCCCAGAAATAGTGCACACACACATACACACACACACACACACACACACACACACACACACACACACACACAGAGAGAGAGAGAGAAGAATACTGAAAGAATCACAATACCAGACTTCAAATTGTACTTCTGAGACAGTAACAAATTCCAGCACATTACTATCATAAAAGCAGACATGAAGACCACTGGATCAAAAGTAATACTACAAGACTCAGAAATAAATTATGCATCTATGAAAGTGGACAATGTAAGAAAGTGAGGCAGAACAGGGAAGACTCTAAAAAAACAAATTCACGAAAAATATGGCAATCAAAATATAGATATTCATACTGATAGTAACAAAATAGACTACAGAAAACTTGTTAATGAAACAAAAGCATTATAAATGCACACAAAAACAAAACCCTAAGACTTCTGCAGTGCAAATTTTAAAAGGGAATTCTTTAGTTTGTATCTACAGAAGGATACCCTGGGAAAAGAATAAAGTCAATATGGACATGGAGAAATCTTCCAATGCTTTTTTTTTTCACATAGATTCAACTGTTTTGCACTTAGCTAGGAATTCTGATATCTAGGTTATCCAAAAAGAAACAATATTTAGCTTTTGGCAATGGTTATTCACAGTGGATAAATGTTTCATAGTAACTATGATAATATTTCACACATTGTTCATTGTTTAGAAGATGTTTCCAAATATTCTTAAGCTAAAGTCAAATACCAGAAAAAATGCAGTCTCTCTTCCTGGTGGACACTTCATATTTGACTATAAGCTCTTCTAATCTTAATTCTTCAATTGCTTTCCACTTTCAGCTGTCTGCAAACAGCATACTATATTTCTGTCTCTTAAAACACTAGCACCATTTCTTACTTTAGACAAAGAATAATTTGGAAATACGAACATAATACCATTCTAGACAAGAGAACATCTGCACTATTCTGATATTCTTTCTTTTCCCTTGTGCTCTGAGTGTGTACTGTATAAAAGATAATTGGCACCATAAAGATTATCATTTTTTTATTTAATGAATAACAAACATAGAAATTTAATGTATTTTGAAAAATATTTCCTCACTGAAATTAATGTGAAATGTTTTTGATTTGTAGGAATAAAGACAATAACACAATGTTGCTTTTAAAGTGAACAAGCGTGTTGAAGAATCTAATTTGAGTAAATCATGAGCAAGCTGTTTTATATTGCACGTATCTATAACTGTGGCCCTGTATTTGGTTTTGTTAAAAGTATCTGAGGCATTCTTCACTTTTACATTTAGACTATCTGTAAAACGATATCTGTAAATCGACCTGAACTGTACTAATTGCGGTTGTGGTTGTTATTGCAGTTTGGGGCTTGAACTTCAGTATCTTCTGGTTGCTAGCCTGGTGTTCTACCACTAGGTCCAGCAGCCTTTTTTTTTTTTGATAATTTTATAGTTAGAGGTGTAGTCAATATTTCTGTCCTTTAAGTGTGATCCTCCATTCTTAAGCCTCAGTAGGATCTGGATTAATGAACATGAACCACCAGTCCTGGGTGTTTTTATTGACAAACAGAAAATTCTTATTATACAATGACTTCTAGTGGCAAATATTTGTATATAATTCTAGGCAAAGAAATGGCCATGAACACTTCTAAAAATTCTCTCCAAAACAAAAAAAGAAACACTCTATCAGCTTCTTATCAACAGTCATTATTTTTTTCCTAGAAATTTATCTTTGCAAAACTCTATAGAGTTTACAGAAAATCTAGACTGAAATAAGTATTGAGTAGATTGCACTTTCTACCAATAAAGCAGTTTGAAATTAGATTGTGAAAAATATATGCAGAAACTTTTTCCTTAAGACATTTTTCTTAAAACTGAAAATCTAAAAAGTGTACCATTGAAAATTTTATCACATCAGGTATATGGGAAAATAAGTTTAAAACTAAATATTAGAGTTTAGTGGTCTGGAAAACATATAACAAACATAAGTACATTGGGTCAGGAAAGGCAGGTAAAGACAACAGGAAAATAATTATAGTTCAAAAGGAAATACTTAAAATTGACTAGAATTAGTATGAATGAACTGAAATTTATTACTGGATGATAGTGGAGGAGTAAAGAGATAGGGAGGAAGAATAGTTTACAAATTCTTGTGTAAATTTTCATTCTGTAAAGTGTTAAGAAATATACATAAAATTTTGGTTTAATATGTTATTGACACTAATATTCACTGTATAAATGATTATTATTCATATAATATACTTTTCTCATTCTCTGCTAGAGATCAGACATCTCAAATAAAAGAGTATTCTTAAATAGAAAAAAATATTTTGACTATTTTTCAATTGTGTTTTTCCTTAAGTTGTAGATTTTTTAATATAATTCACTATCTTAGAGAAAATTTCTTGTTTTCAAATTTAACATGGGGATTTTGAATTCTCATTGATCTGTATAATGCCAATGAGATTCTTTGTGTAATTACTACTTAGTAAAATTACAATGTTGTAAACATTGGGATATGTAAGAATGAGAAAAATCACATTATTAGCCCCTTTCCCTACACATCTCTCTTGGTAACTCTGTTATTGGAGAGAAAAAGAGAAATAGTGTAATACTGTAGCCTATAAATTTTTTATGAAGCTCTTCTTCTTGCAGCCAGAATATAAACTGTGTGTAGCATAGTGATTTCTGAATGATTTGTGATCCATAAAATATCATAAGTTTTTTTTTTTTTGCAGTCATGAGGTCTCTGAGATGACCCAGAGAAGCCATGGCAACTCTGAAAACATTGGCAGTAGAACAACTTGTCAGTGTACATACCCACAATATAGATTACAGTAAAACTAAGTATATTTTCTCTTAAATTCAGCAAGTAACTTCCTTCTCAGTAAGATGATCCAATTAAACCATTTCGTCCCAGAGTAGTTTTGTTATTTGAGTAAATGCAGTTTTTTGAAGTAAGTAGTGTGATTCATTCTTTTCCTTCCTTGTTAAAGTCAAACATCAGTCATGTATGATGAAATCACTTCTAACGATTAGTGGCATAGAGAGACTTCACTTCCATTTAATTTCTATTTAAAATCTAAAAATTTGGAAATTACGTGTTCCCTTTAACTTCATAGATAGCTCTTATTACCTTTAAGAGAAATCAAAATTTGTTGTCAACTTGTATTTCATTAGCATATTTCTGTGATAAAAATATTAGACAATGAATCTTTCATGCAAGCTTTGAAAAAGACTTAATATTGCCCTTTCTTAGAGTAGGGAGTTCAAATTTTTGGAGAAAAGAGAAAGACTGTATTTGGTAAAAATATTTAAGTTACTTTATATAATGATTTTGGGATAGACTGAAATAAATTTGGCTATGCTTTTGCTAAGAATATTCAATAATGTTTATGAAAAGCTATCTTGGGCTCATGTTTTAACCCTTCACTAGATTCTTTCATTCAAGAGGTTTGTTAAGAAAAAATAAAGCAAACTTTGCTTCCCCAACCAGTCTAAACCTCCTAGAATGTTTTGAGAGTGCACTAACAAGGACATTTTAGCTTTATACATGTTCTAAGTCAAGATCTTTTGGACTCATAAGTCATACACTGTGAATAATATATTGTATTAATACATCTATCTGTAAGCATTATAAAATGTCTAATGTTATAAATAACATTTAATCTCATCCTATATGACCTATAGGTTTTTGAGCTGAGACTAAATGAAATGAACTCTAGGATATGGAAATAGAAGGGTTATCTTGTGCTATTGTTTTTAATGTACTATGTTATTTCTCTTCTCTTTTTTTTTGCCTTTATGGTTAATCTCATGATGTTACTGTATCTGACTTTGTTACCTCGTATGTTTTATATACATTTGTTTGTTATTTGAAATAAGGAAGTGAGGGGGAAAACAAGATGAATAGGAAGGGGAAGAGGAAGGGACAAAATATGAGAAGCGGTATCAACGTGCAAGAAGTAATGCATCCAGTACATGATGAATGTAACTGTAATCCCTCTATACATTATTCTGATGATAAAATGTAAAAAATAAAAATAAGTAAATAAATAACATTTATTTCAGAAGTGATCTTTGAATAATTGAGTCTTCTCCTTTCTCAAATACCATCTTTCTCTTGGTAGAATGAGTTAGGTACTGAATTTGCTCCAGGGCACAGCCATGCATGTGCTTGTTTGTATAGGTGGTGTGTGCTTGTGTGTGTGATAACCATGTAAATTGTCTCGTTCTTATAGACTGCATTTGTACAGTTGTATTATTTGAGTTTATTTCCATTCTGTTTGGGTTATATCATGGGATTCAGTCTTCTCATTCAATTTTTTCTAGAGCTATCTAGCAGGATGTGGCTTTACCTTTGAATGTAGATTCAGTGGAGTGAATAATGTTCTGTTTACTCTAAGTACTACTCTTTGAGGAGCAAAAATATTCTTTTTTTAATCAAAAAGCAGAATGGAGGGAGATAGGTGTGGAGCCATGTTTGTCTATATTTTGTGCTCATGTATTCCTCAACTATATTTCTTTTGTTAAAATTTGGTTTTAAAATTGCACAATTAATTAGGCACTCTTGGCTCATAGTCCTAGCTATTCTGCAGATTGAGATTTGTATCCAGGCAGGGCAGGAATGTTCTGGAGACAAAATCTCCAGTGAACTGTCAATGTTAAGTAGCAGAAGTAACAGTGATAGATACTAATAAGCACAAGTAGAAAGAATTTTGTGTCTCATATTTCAATCAATACCACATTAGCTATGACATCTGAATATGAGGATATATAAATGTGTTTGTGCATTACTTTAAATTTCCCTCAATCATATTTTACTGTAAAAGGCTTTAATGTCCTTTGTGTGTGTGTGTGTGTGTGTGTGTGTATGTATGTTTTTACTTTTCTGTCATTTTTATCAGCTCAACTCTGTGAAAAAATCAGTCCTTTTCAAACTAATTAATCTCAATTAATTAATATGTGTAAACCAAAAACTTTTTAGTATGTTACCTTTTTCATTGGTCATGACAATAACATACATTATCTCTATAAATTGCCTATGAGTAGGTTTTGAACTACTTTATGAAAATGAGTGACTTCAAATATTGTAAATTATTTAATAGGCCTAAAATATTACTACTTTATAAAGAAATTCGTTGCTGCATAACATAAAGCCTGCTTCAAACAACAACCCATTCAGTTACTGAAAAGTTTGCAATAGATCTCCATACTACCTGCAGCAGAAGAATTCTCCATCATGGTGTATGGCTTCAGCCATGCTTCCAGTTTTGTTCTTCACTGGTTATTTTTTGAGAGAGAAGGGTCTTGCTTCTTTAATATATGACCCACTTTTGTTAAATTTCTTGTAATGAAGATAACAAGTACACACCAATTGGTTCAGATCTTGGTTGAGGAAGCATCTCATGAGCTTTTCAGATCATGCTAGCCTCTATTTCTCATTATTCCCATCTCAGCCTCCCAACTATATAAGAATGAAGGTATAAAAAAAATGTGCTCCTGGCCTATACTGGCTTTTAAAATAACAACAGTGTTACTTCTCTCTGCTTCCTGGGGTGTCAATAAAACAATTGCATACATTCGAAATTCTCCTGCATACTCCTGCCTCTTTGAGGGGTTACTGTTGAGATCGTTAGTTCAAAAGAGCACTTTGTATTTACTTTCTTACAGAAGCTATGAGGTTTATTTTGTTCTTTTGGCCTTAAGTTTATATTACCTCTACTACGCCTAAGATGAAAACTGGAAACACTATTTTCTTTGTTTGCCTTTTTTCCTTTTTATTAATTTTTTTATTGTCGGTGTAATGTATAGAGGGGTTACAGTTACATTCATCAGTGTATTATTTCTTACATATTGATAACCCTTCTCATGTTTTTATCCCCATTTCCTTCCCCCTCAATTATCTTGTTTTCCCCCTTCCCTTCCTTATTCCAAATGAACAAATAAACATATATACAATATAGCAGGTAACAAAGTCAGATGCACTAACAATATGAGATTCACCAAAGGGCAACAAAACAGAAGGGAAATAACATAGTACCTAAAGAACAACACTCACACAAGTGGAAACACTATTTTCCTTCCTATGGAAGGGACCACATCTTACAAAGATGATAAAGGATTTCAGAAACTCTGAAAATATTTCAACATGTGAAAACTAGCCAATCATTCACTATTTGGCAATCTTGAGTTAAGTAATTCTAATTAATGTTTTAAATAAAAATAAACGTAAACTACATTTGAAAATAGTTTTCAACCCATATGTAGCTATTATCTTCAAAAAAAAAAACTCCTGTGTATGTGTGTGTGTGTGTGTGCGCGTGCGTGCACGCACGTGTGTATGTGTGTGTGTGTGTGTGTGTGTGTGTGTGTGTGTGTTGTATCTGGGGCATCACCTTAGTGCTTGGTGCTTGACCTCAGCTTTTTTCTCAAAAACTAATATTCTACCAGTTGAGCATATGATTAGAGTCTCCTGAATTTTCTTACACAGACTGGCTTTGAACTAGGATCCTCAGATTTCATCCTTTTGAATTGCTAGGATTATAAGTATGAGCTATCAGTGCTTGGCTATTAATTAATATAAATAAATCTTAAAAATACAGTCAACAATAAATATTATTATTATGGACAAAGTCACATAATTTGTTACTACAAAAGAAAAAAAGTACAACTGCACTGTATTTTCAATATAGAGATAATGAAAGAAATGGGGAGAAGAGAAAAAAATATTGCATCCAGATTAGTTTTTATAAACTTAGGAACAATATTGTCAGTTGATTATTAAGTGATACCTTACCTCACTAGGGAAACATAGGACCATATTAGAACAATCTCATTAGCAGATTCCTCCTGAGAAAAACCTGTTCAAACTGATTCTTAATATTTAAATTTCTTCCAATTAACCTGTCTTAGTCTTCTATTTTGCATGTGCTTTGCAAAATTTTTTTGGTACATAATACCCAAAACACTTTCTTTCAAGAGGCTTAAAGAAAAATAATACGCACTTAATACATACATAGCTTTGACTATAATGTCTTTAATGTTACTTTGAAATTTGTGTATATATGCATGTATTTCACATACTCATACATCTATGTATGTATAATTCTATTTCTCTAGAGATATAAAAGTATAGTTCAAACAGTATTGAGAGAATAAATTTTGTTAGAGTATAAGCACAGGTAATAGCAGGTGAAAATTGCTTTGTATGTATAGCAAAGGATTATGAGTGATACTCCTAGAAAACATATCATTTAACATTTTGCTTAGGATTTAAAACATATTTGCAAAATATAATTTACAAGTTACTTAAGCCAATACCAAATAAGAAGACTATTATTGAAATAAGCAAGTAGTGAAATCCCAGGAATTAATTCCATAACACTTACTTAATGAAGCAAAAAACATACTTGATGTGTATTCTTCCCAGGGTATCTGGGAGTGTATCTAAGGAACTGTTCTTTCTGATCAAATTTTTACCATAACTGTATTTCATATGATGGGATATTTAGCTGTATTGCAATTATGTTTATTGGTTCTCCTTTTATAATACAATATAACAAAACACCGACACTTTATTTTGTTATCATCTAATTTTCCTTACATCACTATTTTTCTCTGTGTGAAAACTATAGCCAACACAATAACTTTTAAAATTACTATATAAGTTCACAGCTATTTCTATCATTACCTCAAAATTATTATTGTCTTAATTTTGAAATTTGATGAAAAAAATTCCAGAACTCTGTTTGTTTTTATCAGCTGACATTCCTAGTTTGATAAGGTTCATTTGTCTTTTGCTGTTGCTAGGAACAGTTTCCCTGAAGAGAAAATATACTTTACTATACCTACCACATTCTAGCAAATTCAGAAAAAAAACTGAAATTCTATTCTAATTTTATACTAGTGTTTTAAATTTGCTTTGAAAATATTTAGTAAAAGAAATAAAGAAAGGTTCACGGTCACACAAACTGAAGGCCAAATCAAGAAAATGATCCCATTTGCAATAGTCCCCAAAAGAATAAAACATTTAGGAATATACTTAACCAAAGATGTAAAGGAATTATTCAATGAAAACTATAAAAGCCTAATGAAAGAAATTAAAGAGGACACTAGAAAATGGAAAGACATCCCATGCTCATGGCTAGGCAGAATCAACATAGTGAAAATGGCTATACTGCCAAAATTGATATACAAATTTAATGCATCCCTATCAAAATCCCAAAGACATTCTTTACGGAAATTGAAGATGTAATCCAAAGATTCATATGGAACAAGAAAAGACCTAGAATAGCCAAAACAATTCTAGGCAAAAAGAGCAATGCTGGTGGTATTACAATACCAGACTATAGAGCCATAATAACAAAAACTATTTGGTATTGGCACAAAAACAGACCAGAAGACGAGTGGAACAGAATAGAAGACTCAGAAATAGAACCACATACCTACAGGCAACTTGTATTTGACAAAGGAGCCAAAGATATACAATGGACCAAACACAGTCTATTCAATTATTGTGCTGGCAAAACTGGGCAGCCACATGCAGAAAACTAAAAATTGACCCTAGCCTTTCCCCATGCACAAGCATTAACTCAAAGTGGATAAAAGACCTCAATGTCAGACCAGAAACCATAAAAGTGCTACATGATAAAGTAGGAGAGACACTGGAACTCATAGGCACAGGCAACAGATTCCTGAACAGAATCCCAGGGTCACAACAGATTGGAGAGAGACTCAATAAATGGGACTACCTAAAAATAAAAAGTTTCTGTCCAGATAAAAGCATAGCTACGAAAAGTAGAGAGACAGCCAACCAACTGGGAAAATATATTCACTAACAATACATCTGACAAATGCTTAATATCTAGTATCTACAGGGAACTCAAGAAACTAATCCCCCAAAAACCCAATAAACCATTCACTAAATGGGCAAGGGAACTAAACAGAGACCTATCAGAAGAGATTAAAATGGCAGAAAAACATATGAGAAAATGTTCTTCATCTATGGTCATAAAGGAAATGCAAATAAAAACAACCCTAAGATACCACCTTACCCCAACAAGAATGGCCAAGATTTTGAACTCAGACAATGACAGTTGCTGGCAGGGTTGTGGAGAAAAAGGAACCATACTACACTCCTGGTGGGAAGGTAGACTAGTTCAGCCACTCTGGAAAGCAGTGTGGAGGTTCCTTAAAGAACTGAAAATAGACCTTCCCTATGATCCCGCCATACCACTTCTGGGCATCTATCCTGAACAGCATGACCCAGGATATGACACCTGCTCAGGTATGTTCATCTCTGCACTATTCACAATAGCCAGGTGATGGAAACAATCCAGATGCCCTACTGCAGATGAATGGATACAGAAAATGTGGTATATATACACAATGGAATTCTACATAGCCAACAGACAAGATAAAATAATGGCATTAGCAGGGAAGTGGATGAATCTAGAGCGAATCATGTTGAGTGAGACAAGTCAAGCCCTAAGGAACAAAAGGCACATGGTATCCTTAATATGTGGCTATTAAATCCAAAGAGTACAAGAGCGAGGACTCAATAAATGCATACCCAAAGCTATGGACATGGTAATGGAAATACAAACATAACTATATAGACATAAAAACCTATGACTCTATAGACATGTTTTATTTCATAAATTGATATGTTTCTATGACATACAAACCTTTAGCCTAATTTTGATTAAGTTCTAAATACTAAGTCCCAGAGATTGTAATTAGAGATTCCCTCATTGAACACTTGTTTGTTAAAGTTGTCATTTAAAATATGATGTAAACATAAGCCATATAATGAATGATTGTTGTTCTTAAGGTACTATGTTATTCCTCATCACTTTTGCTGTCCCTTGTTTATCTCATATTGTTACACTATGTCACTTTGTTACCTGATATATCGGATACATTTGTATTTGGTTATCTGAAATTGGATAGGGAACAGGGGAAAACAAGAGAGGGGTGGGGGTGGGGGGGAGGGAAATAGGGACCAAGACATGTGAAAGGGTATCAATGTATCTGGCAAATATCATGTAACCCTTCTATTAATTACAATAAAAATATGTGGGAAAAAAAGAAATAAAGAAAATAGTTACATTTTGAGTAAGAAATTGATGAATAGTGAAATCTCTTCTATGAACTTACTTTTATACATCATATCATTCTTATAAAGAATATTATTCATTCATTAAAAATGCAATATTTTTCAAAACTATTTATTGTTTTATACGTTTTTTGCACTTTCCTTTAAATTTTATGTCTAGGCCAAGTTTTGAACCACAGTGCTTAGATTTCAGTCTCCAGAATGGCTAGAATTGCAATCTTGAGTCTTCAATACCCAGTTTTGTGTTTAACCTTAAATCAGAGTATCAACGTATTTTATTTCCAAGGCCCAAACTTTGCTACAAACTTAGCTTTTATGTTCTTGTTTCCTATATACTTTCCATAGTCTAAGTTCCTATATTCATTCAAAGCACTTAAAATTGCCATCAAAAATCTTTTTTCTACCCTACACCATTTCTACAATTATTTAATTGGTATCTAAAATCTTTGATGAATGATCATATTTGTACCTTGTTTCTTGGCTTAAAGCCAGCTAATGATTATACCTGTTCTTCATAGCTTTGTTGAAGGTACTCATTCAAGGAATTATATATTTTGTGACCAACTGTCCTCAGCCTCAAGTCCCTATGTATTTTACAAATCAGCAATGTCACAAAAGTGTGTCATTGCTAAAAAAAAAAAAGTCAACTTACTGTGTCATACAGACAAAATCCTTCTAGGGACTATTCCTTCTTCTGCTAGAATTTACCCAACTCACCTTCATGTGTCTATTTCAGAGAGAGCAACCTGATGTCTTAAAAATAATTTTATATAATTAATAGCTGTTATTACTAAACTATTCATTTTTTATCTCTTGATTGTAAAAAACACTGGTATTTAGGAGAGGGGTATCTACATCTAATTTTCTGTTAAATCCCAGCTGGTTCCCCAGTGCCTATTTTATCTCTTCAAAGTGAAAGATGTGACATTAATTGCTATAATTAATTAAAATTTCTTTCAAATGATACCATAGCACTTAACTTTCCTCTAACTCTTTCAAAATCTTAGTTTGCTGAATTGAAGCAATATTGTGAAACATAAATCTAAGTTAAGGGGAATTTCATTGGTTTTTGTCCAGATGTGTAGTCTCTACCAATAAATGTTAACAGGCAGATGACAGAAATAGAATTTCAAGTAGTATTTAATATATAGATTTAGGAAGTCAAAAAATTATGGAGAAATTTATAGGAATATGATATCAAATTGGAGGCTGGAAAAATGCCTTCTTGTATACAACTGATTTTCCCTACCCCAAAGAGAAGAGCTATATGTTCCATATTTAGAAATGCACCAACCACAGGGCACCTGGAGATAACATTTTAGAGATTTTAGTGATGCATGTCTTTGTTCAACATACAACCCTCTTAAGTAAGGGAGTGTAGAAGTGGGCTCATAGAAAGCTTAGCCTTCAACTGAGCTCCTGCCAAGATTCATGTACTGGCAGTGCAGGAGACTATCCTCTAACAGAAATTGATCATAAGTAAGCTTTAGGACCACAGAGAACTCAGGCAGAGAGGAAAAAAGGAAGAATACCAGCACGAGAAGAGAGCATGGAGTTCTGCCGCCCAGCAGCCGGGGAGACAAAGGCTCTACTGAATCAGAGCAGAGAAAGCACTGGATAGCAGCACGGACCTGCGGGCTACAGACAGAGCCACACAGAGCCTGCGCAAGCCCAGAGCTGACACCTGGCCATGCACAGACCTGCCAGCTTCACGAACCAGAGAATCCAGCAATATGTGAGTAGCTCCGAGGAGAAGTTTCCACTTTTCCTACAGGAACAGCATTTGGAGGGAGACCCTCCCCCTCCAGCTGAGAGCAGCACGATCTTGACTGCTGGCAAGAACACAGGCCAAAGCAATTGGAACCTGAGAGGTGTGCTGATAGCGCCATCTTTCTAACTGGCAAATGATTTCCCAGAGATCCCTTAGCCAGAAATCGGGCCCCAGCACTGCTGAGGTCATTACCCTGAGCGCTCCCCTCCCCCTCTCCCCCCCAGACCTGGTAAACAAAGCCACAGGCGGATCTTTCAGCTTTGTTCTACCAAACAAGCAATCTCATCCGAAAAACCGCAAAGCCAAATTACAAGAGAAAAAGACTTTGCGAAGTGTTTAGATCCCAAATTTAGTGGAGACACAAGTTTCCTATCCTGCCCCCCACCAAAAAAAACAAAAAAACAAAACCTGAAGAATCCCCTTTTTAAAATTTTTAAACAATTTCATTTGCATTTTTAAATGAATGTTCTTATTTTTCTCTTTGCCATTTAAACTACACCTTTTTTTTACTAATGTTGTGATCCATTCCTTTTTTTTTCTTCATTTTTTCTTTTTTTTCTCCTCTCTTTTCCCACAATCCTGCGGTCACTGTGGTCATTCCTAGAAACACAATGACAGCTCTGGGTACAGTCTGAATAAAAACGATATCCATACTGATGCAGTCACCTGCTTTTTAAACTCCTTGTTCTCAACCATAGTATCTCTTGGGTAAGAACTCAGAACAGTAAGGAATCTCCCCCCACCTTTTTTTTTCGTTTTTGTTTGTGTGTGTGTGTGTGTGTGTGTGTGTGTGTGTGTGTGTGTGTGTGTGTGCTTGTGTGTGTTCTGTTTTCTTTTATTTTGTTGATGTTTTGTTTCTTTGTTTCTTTTTTTTTCTTTCTAAAATTGGTATCATTGAAATCTCCTATATCAACCTCTCTCTTTTCTCTCTATATTTTTCTTATTACTCTTCTTATTTTGACAAGTTTTAACTAAGTTCAGCTAAACTTTATACACAAATACTCTATCTGTCCATCATCTTAGGTGAGTTTTCCTTACACGATACCCTTTCTTCATTGCTATAATATTCTTACACTCCTGTATTATTCTTTTCCTACCTCCCTTGTTGTCTTTAATATTATTGTTCCATCTCTGGTCCTCTGTTCATCCTTCAACATTTGATGGTTGCTAAGCAATGCTGTGTATCTAGGTGTTCAATTATACTCTAGGTCCAGAGGGACTTAAATACAATAGAGATTGGATTGAGGGGCTTATTGTTTTGGTCATAAATTGGTCATCTGTGATTGTATTAGATTTGTATGTAAGTGTACAAAAAGAAAGAGAGAGTGTTATTACCAATCTAAAAGAGCTAACATCTATTGTCAGCCAACTAAAAAGGTCTAGGTTGGTTATATCTGAAAAATTATAATCTTGTTTACTATTAATCTTGCTCCCATCTTCACATGGGCAGAACAAGAAACTCAAGAAAAATGTCAAATCAAGGAATAGCATCTCCCACCCAACAAAAACAGACAATGGAACAGTCAGTGGCAAATCTAGAGGAGAGCCTTCCAAGTGCTATACAAATGCAATTGATAAACATCATTAATGAAAAATGTGAAAACATAAAGAAATAGATAAGGGAGGAAGCAACAGCTAAACAAGAGGAAACCATAAACAAGGTGATATGTGAAAAGGGGGAAGCCATAAAGGAGGCGATAATAAAGGTTTTTCAAAGAAAAATGGGCGAATTCATAGAATCCACAAAAAAAAGGTGATTGAACTCCAACAAACGTCCAAAGAGAATAAAGCTTCTGAGCTAACCACTCAAATGGAAATCAAGGAGCTAAAGAAATCCATACATGATCCAAAACAAGAGATGCAAGGCATCAAAAATGAGCAATTAGAAGCAAGGGAGATGAAGAATAAAGTAAATAACTTTGATAGCACGTTAGACAATGCAGAAGAGAGAATTTCCGGGGTTGAAGATAATTTAGTTGTTATAGAAAAAGAACAGAAAATGAGTCAATTCAAATCTAAGAAATATGAGAAAACAGGACAGGAGGTCTAAGATACAATTAGGAAGCCTAATTTAAGGCTAATCGGTATTGAGGAGGGCCTTGAGAAAGAGATCAATGGTACTGGCAACATACTTAAGTCAATCATCTCAGAGAACTTCCCAAATATCCAGAAGGGCAGGCCCATCCAGATACAAGAAGCTTTTAAAACCCCAAACATACCTGACCAGAAAAGGATATCCCACCGCCACATTATAATCTGAACTGGATCAATAGAGGCCAAAGATAGGATCCTAAAAACAGCTAGAGAGAAGAGAACTATCACCTATAAAGGCAAAAAAATCGGAATAACCCAGATTTCTCAGCAGAGACCATGCAAGCAAGAGAATGGAAGGATGCATGCCATGCCCTGATGTCAAATAACTACCAACCAAGAATACTGTACCCAGCTAAACTCTCATTCATAACTGAGGGAACAATAAAAACATTCCATTCCAAGGAAAAGTTGCAACATTATGTAGCAACAAAACCAACATTACAGAAAATTCCCAAAGATGTTCTACACATAGAAAACCAACACAAATGTAATACACAGAAAGACATGGCACCTAAAACTCATAACATCTAAGTACCACAAAAACTATCAAGACACAGGCCCTAATGAAAACTTGTAAAAATGGTAAGAACTAAAAAATATTTCTCAATCCTGACTCTCAATATCAATGGACTTAACTCTCTAATTAAACGGCATCGATTATCTAATTGGATCAAAAAACAAGATCCATCATTCTGCTGTCTTCAAGAGACACATCTTACCCCCCCAAAAAAACAAACACCTTTTGAAAATGAGAAGTTGGAATAAATTCTATCAAGCTAACGGCCCCCATAAACAGGTTGGAGTTGCCATCCTCATATCAGATAAAATAGACTTCAAACTAAAATTAATGAGAAAAGACAGAGAAGGTTACTACATACTACTAAAGGGATCTTTCCTCCAGGAAGACATAACGATCCTAAATATCTACACACCTAATCCCGGAGCTCCGAACTTCATCAAGGAAACTTTACTTTCACTGAAACCATACATAGATCGAAACACAGTGATTGTTGGTGACTTTAACACACCTCTTTGGACAGATCAACAAGGCAAAAACTCAACAGAGAACTTAGGCTTGAATAATTATATAGACCAACTAGATCTAACAGACATCTGCAGATTATTACACCCAGCAACAACACTATATACATTTTTCTCAGCAGCACATGGATCATTTTCCAAAATAGACCACATCTTAGGCCATAAAACAAACCTGTACAGATTTAGAAACACTGAAATAATTCCCTACACTCTCTCAGACCACAAGGGCATCAAATTGGACTGAACACCCATCTCCACCAATGAAAACCCTGTAACTCATGGAGATTGAATAACACATTGTTGAATCACCAATGGGTCATCAAAGAGATCAGAACAGAAATCCAACAGTTTATGAAATTTAACAATAAGGAGCACACAAAATACCAGCTCCTTTGGGACACAACAAAGGCAGTACTCAGAGGAAAATTTATAGCGCTGAGTGCCAACAATATCAAATTGGAAAAATCGCAAACCAACAATTTAATGTGTCACCTTAAGCTCCTGGAAAAAGAGCAACAAACCAACCCTAATCCCACTAGAAGGCAGCAAATTATTAAAATCAAAGCAGAATTAAATGAATTGGAATCCAAAAAAACTATAGAAAGAATCAACAAAACAAGGAGTTGGTTCTTTGAAAGAATTAACAAAATTGACAAACCCTTAGCAAATCTTACCAAAAAAGAAGGGAGCATACCAAAATAAACAAAATCACAGGCGAAAATGATAATATCACAACAGAAATTAACAAGATCCAGAGTATCATGAGGAAATACTTCTCAAACCTTTAAGCCAACAAATTTGAGAATCTAGAAGAAATGGATGAATTCCTAGCCAATATTAACATACCCACACTGAACCAAAAAGAACTAACCCAACTAAACAGGCCTATTTCAAGCACTGAAATAAAATGGCAATGAGAGAATTTCCACCTGAGAAAAGCCCAGGGCCAGATGGATTGACAGCTGAATTCTATAAGGTCTTCAATGCAGAGCTCACACCAATACTCCTGAAGCTCTTCAACAAAATTGAAAATGAAGGTTCCTTACCAAACTCATTCTATGAAGCCAGTATAATCCTCATCCCCAAACCAGACAGAGATTCATCAAACAAAGAGAACTATAGACCTATTTCTTTGATGAACATCAAGGCAAAACTTCTCAACAAAATACTGGCCAACCGTCTACAACAACTCATCAAAAAAATTATACACTATGATCAAACAGGATTCATCACAGGGAGGCAAAGTTGGTTCAACATACGCAAATCAATATAATTCAACACATCAACAAGAGCAAAGACAAAAATCACATGATTGTCTAAATAGATGCAGAAAAGGCATTTGACAAGATCCAATACCCCTTTATGTTAAAAGCTCTGGAGAAACTAGGAATCCATGGAACATTCCACAATACAATAAAGGCTGTGTATGACAAACCCACAGCTAGTATTATACTTAACAGTGAAAGGATAAAGCCATTCCCTCTAAAATCAGGAACGAGACAAGGATGCCCACTCTCTCCACTCCTTTTTAACATAGTATTAGAATTCCTAGTCAGTGAAATAAGGCAAGAAACAAGCATAAAGGGGATCCAAATAGGGTAAGAGGAAGTAAAACGTTCCCTCTTTGCAGATGACATGATCCTGTATTTAAAGAATCCCATAGACTCTACTCCCAAGCTCCTTGAGCTGATGCAAGACTTTGAAAGGGTAGCAGGGTATAAAATTAACCCTCAAAAATCAACTGCCTTCCTCTACGCCAACAGTGAGAGGAATGAGGCAACAATCAGGAAAGCAACTCCTTTTGCAATAGCCTCAAAAAAAAAATAAAGAACCTAGGAATTAGCTTAAACAAGAATGTAAAGGAACTTTTTGATGAAAACTTTAAAATCCTGAAAAACAAAATTAAAGCAGAACTGAGGAAATGGAAAAATCTCCCATGCCCCTGGATTGGAAGAATCAACATTGTGATAATGACAATCTTGCCAAGGGCTATGTACAAATTCAATGCAATACCCATCAATATCCCACCGTCATTCTTTAAAGAAATAGAATAGGAAATTCAAAATTCATATGGAATAATAAAAGACCCCATATAGCAAAAACACTTCTTAGCAGAAAGAACAGCACAGGAGGAATTTCAATACCAAACTTTAGACTCTATTAAAGAGCTATAATTATCAGCTTGGTACTGGCACAAGAACAGGCCTGAAGACCAATAGAATAGAACTGAAGACCCAGATACTAAACCACAGACCTATGGCCTTCTAATCTTTGACAAAGGAGCCAAAAAAATAGAATGGAAGAAAGACAGCCTCTTCAACAATGGTGCTGGCAGAACTGGTTAAGCACCTGCAGAAAACTAAAGTTGGATCCTTCTTTGTCACCCTGCACTAGAATTAACTCCAAATGGATCAAAGACCTGGAGGTAAAAGCCGACACAGTGAAAACTTTAAAAGAAGGAATTGGAGATACACTAGGCCTCCTTGGCACAGGTCGAAACTTTCTTAATAAGGACCAAGAATCACAACAAATCAGAGAAAGGCTGTATAAGTGGGACTGCATTAAACTGCAGAGCTTTTGTATGGCAAAGGACATAGCTACAGAGTGGGAGAAAATCTTCACCAACCAAACAACAGACAAAGTCCTCATATCTAAAATATATCAACAGCTCAGAAAATTGAATCAATCCAAAACTAATCTCCAAAGTAACAACTATCCCATTAAAAGATGGGCCAATTTCTTAAAGAGAGTCTTCTCTGAAGAAGAAACAAAAATGGCCTATGGACACATGAAGAAATGCTCAACATCTCTGGTCATAAAAGAAATGCAAATCAAAACAACTCTAAGATTCCACCTCACTCCAGTTAGAATGGCCAGGATCAAGAAAACTAATAACAACAGATTCTGCAGGGGATGTGGCCAGGCGGGATAACTTCTACACTGATGGTGGGAGTGCAAACTCATTCAATCACTATGGAAAGCAGTATGGCAGTTCCTCAAAAGATTAAACATAGAGCTCCCCTATGACCCAGCAGTTCCACTACTTGGCATTGACCCAATTATCCAAAAAGAAGGACATACTAAATCCACCAGCACAACAATGTTCATTGCAGCACTATTTACCACAGCAAACATATGGAACCAACCTAGATGTCCCTCAGTTGATGAGTGGATCAACAAGATGTGGTATTTGTACACAATGGAATTCCATGCTGCTGTCAGAAAAAATGATATTGCCCCATTTGTTAGGAAATGGAAAGACTTAGAATAAATCATATTAAGTGAAGTAAGCCAGACTCAAAGGAACTTAGGTTCAATGGTTTCCCTCATTTGTCATAATCAGTAGAAACCCTGGGCTCTCCTAGCAGAGATTTGCAATAGAGCAAAACCTTGGTACAAAAGGCCATATAGTATGACGCTAAATGAAAGGATCTGTAGGATATAGAAACATAAGCCATATAATGAATGATTGTTGTTCTTAAGGTACTATGTTATGTCTCATCTCTTTTGCTGTCTTTTGGTTATCTCATATTGTTACAGTATCTCATTTTGTTACCTGATATATCATATATATTTGTATTTGGTTATTTGAATTTGGATAGGGAATGCGGAAAACAAGGTGAGGGGTAGGGGTGGGGGGGAGGGAAATGGGGGCCAAGACATGTGAAAGGGTATCAATGTATGGGGATTAATGCACCATCTATCTGGCAAATATCATGTAACCATTCTATTAATTACAATAAAAATATATGAAAAAAAAGAAAGCTTAGCCTTCAGTCCATGCTAGAGGTGCCACCAAGAACAAAGAATGAAACAACATATTCAAGTATCCCTGACACCTGTGGAAAAAAATTAAGAAAGATGATTATTGCATGATTCCTTATATGAGCTATATGAATTTCCTAAAGCAAATAGATAGTAATAGAGAATAAAATAATAGTTGCTAGATGATGGAGGTAAGGTAAGGTTGAGAGAAACAGAAAGTGCCTGGGCAATGAGTATCAATGATATGAACTTTCAATAATGCTATATAAGTAAATTCTAGATATCTGCTTTGTAATTAACTGATTACAGTTAATATAATACTGTGCCCTACACATGTATTTACATATCAGTAGTTGAATAGTACCTTTCTATCTTAGTATTATTACCATTCCTGAAATTATCTATTCTCACTTTGGAACCATCAGATGCTGTTCAAATGATCATCTGAATGAGGAAACTGGCCACAGAGCCTTGAGCAATTTCTACCTTACAAAATATGGCTGATTATTCATGTATTTCTACATAATAAATGTGTGAGCCTATATAATTATTTAATAGATGGTAACATTCCAGCATAGCTGACTACACCTAAGTTAGCAAATATATTAACAATATATTTATATATATATTTTTTCCATTCCTAAATTCAGAAGTATAACCTCAGTGTCATGGCATCTCAAGTCTTGAATTAGTAATTGATTTGTTTACAGTACAAAATAATTTTCAACATTCAGTTCCTTTCTCAAGAATAACAAACAGAAGCAAGAATAGGGTTATTATTTACCAGACATAGCTCAATGCATTATATAATCAAATCCTTTGTAAGAGCATCCTGCCACAAATCACATTGTGAAAATTGTCAAAGGCAATTTTATAAATATATATGCATTTAAAGCCTCAGTAAGCTTGTTATACACCATTTTCTACCTTTTTTTCTTTTTCCTCTTGCTATGTTCCAAATTCTTATGTGTAATTACATTTCTCAAAAGTAGAGTTCAGCTGTGAAAAAATAAATAAATTCTCTATTCACCTTTAGCAAACATTATCCTTCAAAATTTAAAAAACATTAAATTATTTTGAATTAATTTACTTATAATTTTCTCCCAGGATAACTTCTAAACAGGATAACTTCTTTGTAAGTATTTTAAATGTATGTTTTGTAAAATTTCAATAAATAATTTTGCTGACTCACATTAAAATTTGATAGCATTACAATAGGCCAAGAAGTGTGTGTCAAATTTTACAAACTTCACAAGGCTTATCAGAGTTTGAAAAGAGAAAGATCGTATGTAATTTGTGCCTTGGTCTTAGTCTAATTTGCTTCTGACATACAGTTGAACAGGTTTCAGATTTTATTTATTCTTGGTAACATTGATTGGCACTGTCCATAAGGTTCAAGATGTTGATTAAAATGACTAAGCTATAAATAAATCAACATGTCTTTGTGGAGGCTGGTGATTAATAGTGATATACCACTATTAATAATCAAAAAAATATTAAATTAATGAAAACAATTACATAATACCTGAGGAAAAACTAGTGAAGAGATAGTCCATGCTCTCTTAGCAATTATTTAAAAGCCCCCTCAAATCACCTAGGAGATAGTTCTAGACCCATTAACCTCCAAAATGGTGATTCTTGGTCTGGAGTATAGCCTAGTGGTAAAGTGTTTGCCTAGCAAGCAGAAATCCCTAGCTTCAATTCTTGGGTACCACAAACACAGAAAAAGCCAGAAGTGGTGCTATGGCTCAAGTGGCAAAGCACTAGTCATAAGCAAATAAATGTGCTTGAGGACAGTGCCCAGTTCCAGAGTTCAAGCCTATGACTGGGACAAAAAAAGTATATTTAGGCTTGAATTCAGTGCAATTGTGAAAAAAAAATACAGAAGATTTTGTCTAAAACCTAGAGTAGCACAGATCAGTGCAATCTACACAAGGACAAGGAAATAAAACAAAATGCATATTTGAAGAGAATGACAGACAAGACATTTCTAGTGAGTATGAAGAGAATGAAGGTATTTTCTATCATTGGGTGTTTTCAAATGAACAAATGTAAGTTGGAATTTTTAGACAAAGGTAGTTAACTTTAAGCTAACCTGCTATAGATGTAGTAGAAGAGGTAGATCATTCTTGGATCAAATGATCATTTTGATTACATGTTTAGATTCAAGGATAGCATAAAATAACTAAAGCACTGTATTAATGTACTTCCTCCTATATATAAGTATATGTTTGTATAAATATATTAATACTACATGTCATAAGAAAGGGTATAAATGTTTGTGAAGTTATGCACCTTCTATCTGGTGAATATAATGTAACCCTTCTATTAATCACAATAAAAAATAAAAGTTTTCAAAAATTAAATATATATATATATATATATTAGTACTAATGTTACAGTAAATATTGTAAGGAGTTCTATTGCAATGTTCTTGCCTCAGTAGACTATCTAGTGACTCAACCAATATTTGACTAGTGAATTAGGAAGAAGCAATAGATAGATTTGATTAAAATTTTCCCTCTCTTTTATGAAGGTTCATGATGAAAAATAGCTTGCATGTCTGCTGTGGGTGCCTGGGACAGCACAGTACAACCTGTTGCAATGAATGATGTGTAAAATAAATTCAAGTGAGGGGCCGGGAGTTTGGCCTAGTGGTTAAAGTGCTTGCCTAGCATGTACGAAGACCCGGGTTCGATTCCATGGTACCACATACATAGAAAAAGAAGCCGGAAGTGGTGCTGAGGCTCAAGTGGTAGAGCTCTAGCCTCCTTGAGAAAGTCCAAGGACAGTGCTCAGGCCCTGAGCTCAAGCCCAAGACTGGCAAAAATAAATAAATAAATAAATAAATAAATAAATAAATAAATAAATTCAAGTGAATAGTGAGTTTTGATATGTAATTAGTAGCCCAAACTTGAGGAATCAATATAGTAGGCATTAATATACTTTTGTCTGACTGATGTGTCTGCACCCTTGTGTCAGGGAATGAAGTGTAGTCACTCTGAGCCTCAAACAACAATGGAATTGTCATCCAGTAAAGACTCCACAGCACAATTCTAGCATCCTTTCTACATCTCAATATTTGTGAACTTTTACCCCAGAAATCACTCAAGGGGAACCTTTCTTCTAAAGTACACCACCTGTACCTCCATCAGAATCATGCGGAAGTAGCAAGCACCATTAATCCTATAAAATTAGTTCAAAAGAGAAGATAAAGGAAAGATCTAGAAAGGTCATTCACATTGAGGAGTTATCAAACCAGAAATTGCTGTTACGTTTTATTCTACAATATGTAGTCACTACTGTTTCACTCCTGTTGAAAGTAATTTTAATGCTGCAATGACCATGGCTGCCTGGTAACTTTAGTATGATTTTGCTTATAACTTCACTGGATAAATGCTCAGAAATGGAATTGATGGTCATAGGGTAGCTATATGTTTAGGTTTTTGAGAGCTCTCTATATTGAATTATGGAGTATTTGAACAAGTTTACATTCTCACCAACAGTATGAAAGAGATTGCTCTTATCCACATTCATACCAATGTTTATTAGTTTTCTTGATAATGGCCATTTCAACTAACCTGAGGTTGAATTTCAATGTTGTTTTTATTTTTATTTCCTTTATGGACAGAAATATTGTCTATTTTTACTTTTTCTGAGAATTTTCTCTTTAAATCATTAGCCCATTTATTAATTAGGCTGTTTCTTATTTGCGGATTCGGATTGTCATGTTTTTTTTTTTAGCTTGAAGTACATTAGCCACAGCAAAATATGGATTCAGCACAATGACCCTCCGCGAATAAATGGATCAAGAAAATGTGGCATGTGTACACAATGCAATTCTAGTTATCCATCGGGAAAAATGATGTTGTATCATTCATAGGAAATGAAAGATTTGGAAAACATAATGAAAGTAAGCCAGACCCTGACAAACAGATTGCAGGATTTCTCTCACTTGTGATAGCTAGATGTGTTTAAAAATCTACATGCAAATAGAGCAGGTGGTAAGGGATTGCAAATGAATTAATGAAAATTTTATAGACTCAATGGAGAGTGCAAATAGTGTAATTCTTTAAAAAGAATAAATCAAAGCCCAACAAAATAAGTACCAGGATACTGGCAAGAATGTAGGATATAAGAATGAGTCACAAAAAAGGAGAGAATGAATGCAATAATTCATTGTGTACATCTAGAACTGAGAACTCTAAGGGAAGGGTTTGGTCAAATAGCATAGACCTTGAAGTGATGACCCAGATCATGATTCACTTTACACATGAACTTTGTTGAAAGGCAAAATGATTAAATATAAAGGCTAAAATTAAGTAAGGGAAGGGATGGGTAGGAAGAGATGAGAATGCTTAGTAGGGTGATATTGATCAAGATGCACTGTATACTTATACTAATTTGGTGAACAGAAATTTAATTGTTCAAGCATTAAGACAATAAAATATTTAAAATAAACATATAAATAAGCAAGTAATTTTTAGAAAGTCAATAACTATTATGCACATTCAAACATATTATAAGATACACACTGATTGTTTTACAAATACAATTGCTTGGGGACCAGAACCAAATGTAAAGATTTGGATTTTGTGACAGTCTTGAAATCTGAAGGAACATTGTCTAAAGGAGATTTTTGATCTTCAGGTATGCCATTCACTCTAAGATCTTTACGCTTAGTTTTAGTTGTAAATTCTTTTTTGTTTCTTTTTTTGATAAAGGAGAAGGAGAAATCCTATTCACATGTTAATATAACTATATATATATTACAATGAAGATTAAAGTCAAGATATTAAGAAAATTGTACATACAAAGCAATTTAACTTAATTTAGGTAGCTTGACCTGCCGTGCCTGCAAGTATAATTTAATTAAAAATAGAAAACATGATATTTGGTAATATATTTTTGAACCTTCTATCTAATTACAAACTATAAGTGCACTGGCCTCATGCTGCTACTAAACAACTGGAAATAACACAAAATATATTTTACTAATGTTCCTCACAAAATAACTGCAGTTAGCCAATTATAAGTAAGTGTTTACTTTCACATTTCCATTTACGCAAATATAGATGTTAAAATTTAAAACCTATTAAAAATTGAGCTTATTAAATTTCTGTATTAGCAGCAAAAGATTTTGCAAGGAATTATTATGGGAAAGCTCTGCTATCTTATATATGAACTTATTTATGTCAAAGAATGATGTTTAGGAAAAATAAATCCTGTAACAATAAAGTATAACTGTCCAAAAATAAGTTATATTGTCCATAAAAAGTTTGAAATTTTTATTATGCTTATTGTAGCAGTTGGTGACAATTTAATTTTTAATTGCAAAATAATTAAAAGTGACAAGTTTATTTAATACAGAATCCTATGAATTTGAAATTTAAAACCTGGGTACATAAGGTCATATGGGATGAAACTAAATGAAAGGAACTCTAGGATATGGAAACAAGAGCTTTATCTTGTGTCATTATGTTATTTGTCTTCTCTTTTTTTGCCCTTTGGTTAATCTCATATTGTTACTGTATCTGACTTTGTTACCCAGTATATTGTATATAAGTTTATTTGTTTGTATGGAATAGGAAAGGGAAGGGGGGAAAACAAGGTGATTGGGGTAAGGGTAAGGGGAGGAAAATGGGGACAAAAACAAAAGAAGGGTATCGGTGTGTGAAAAGTAATGCATATACTACTTGGTGAATGCAACCATAACCCCTCTACACATTACCCAGATAATAAAAAAAATTGAAGTAAAACAAAACCCAAAACAACAACAAAAACTAAACAAAAAAAGAAATTTAGAATATTCAATTTTGTGTAGCAAGCTTACACAGTGTCTTGTTCTGATAAGCCACATTCTGGTGACAAGCATTAGGACATTTTGAATAATTGACTTACATAGATAACAAATGAAGTAGTTGAAAAGTGATAATTTTTATAGCCATGTGGTGAAGCATTGGAATCAAAAACTACTGGGCCCAAGAAAAAAAACGATCACACTTGTGGTTTTGCTTATTGTTCCTTCCAGAATTTCATGCTGTTTGACTTCCTCTTTTTCCACATCCCTCTCTATACATTGAAATTAACTTCTCATTGTAAAGGCACTTTGAGTTATTGTAGATTACTTGAAGTTTTTATGTATCAAAGTGTCATTCAAACTACAGTACCATAAAAACTCTAAAAATATTTATACATTAAAAGACTGGAAAGAATTCTTTGTAAATTACACCAAGGCTTATAGAATTAGAAAAATTTGTGTGAACTTAATACATTAAAATATTTAATAACTTCAGAATGAATATATTTGCATTTTATTTGTTCATCTTATTAATTAATTTAATTTCATTCAATTGATAAAATAATGTATTAATTATTTTGAGTTAATTTAATTTCCACTATGTATACAAAACAAACCTTTAACAAGATAAATCCACCAGGTCAAAAATCTTTATCAACAGTAGATGTAATTTTCATGGCAATAATCGTAGAAGAACTCCAATAATGAAAATTTATGGCTTTTTTCTGTCTGTATTCTTTTTTCCTTTCTTACCTAATCATATATATCTTCCTTTCCTGTTTCTTCTCTCTTCACAGTTCAGCTAAAAATTATAGTATCTTTTTTCTATGAGAAATTCTGTTAATCATTTATTTAAGTACATCTGGATAAAGATTTGTCATCCTAAATTTACCAACAGACTGCACCATTTCTAATATACATTTATTACATGCTAAGTACAAACTTTGTCACAAAGCATGAATACAAATGAAAATAGAATCACAGAAATGCAATAATGTGAAAATGTAGGCCAAAGATCATGAACATAACTTTGAGAGAATAATAAAATGGTAGAATTCATGATAAATCCTACAGGATAATTTTACTAAAATCTCTGGAAATATGAGAGGTGTGTCATACCTTCCTGGAAGGGTCGAGACTAGAGGTAAGGACCAGTAAAATGTGACTATCTAGTCAAAATTCAACATAAAGAGATTTCTGAGTGCCAGCAGGCAGATAGAATGTGAATACTGAATAATCCTGAGAGTTTCCTTTGAGGTTAGAGAAAGCCAGGAGCACACCAGAATATCTAGAAGTAAATCTGTAAAGGAAGACACAAACAAGAAATAAGGCATGAGCCTTAGTGACCTGAAAACAATCGTCTGAATTTTTCTTTCAGAATAAATGTAGAGTTCCAGGAAAGTCAGGAAGATAAAATATGATTGGTTAAAATAGTCTATGACATTTATTGGAGATACTATTTAGATGGTGGCAGTAAAGCCAATTATAACAAAGAGCATGAGGAATCAAAAGAAGGTTACCAAGGAGTCATTTTCAGGAAATAATTTGATTCTAAATTTGTAACTCATATATTTATATGTATAATAGGCACAACAGTTTGTTTAAAAGTAGTTAGAAATATGACATTTCAGAAGACAAAATTCTATCTGTAATTACATAAAAGCAACTTCTAGTGACGATTTTGTTTGAGATGATGTTGCTAGGTATATACCCTATGTGTAGTAAATTATTTGAAAACTAACAATAGCCAGATTTTTTTCTTTCATTATCATCAAATAACTTTACAAAACTATTTTATTTGCTTTTTTATTAAGTAGCTTATTATCTTCAACCTCTACACTAAATGAGAAATGTATCTCTTTAAGGCACAGATATCCAATTAAATAGCAGAGGCACTTGAGATCTAAGACAGAAGGAAAAACATAACAGTTTCATGATAACTTTAATATTACTACAATTACAGAGGCAAAGAAAAGAGAAAGTTACAGTGTATAAATTATTTTATTTAAAAATCCAGTATTTATGATCCTTCAATAGTTGTACAAAGGATTTTCAATTCCAAATGTAGGTTTATGAGTACAATTCATATTTCAGTGTCACGTTGTCCACAATTCTCACCCATCCTTCCCATCTCATCCATCTCCCACTACTGACCTATATCCTTTTTCACATGTAGACATTGAACAGCATGACTGTAATTGCCCCACCTTTCTTCTCTCAACTGCTCTACTTCTCTTCCATTCACCTCACCCCTTCCAGAAACCCATCCTCAAGCTTCTTGGCTCAAGCTTCCTGGCTTTCATTTTGTTAAACTGATCAATGTAGTTGTTCAAAAGAGTCACACCATCGAAGTCCTTCTCTGCAAATACCATGCTTTAGTTGCATGTTAGTGTACATATGTACAGGAGTTTCATGTTAGTGTACATATGTACATGATCCTGTATATGTAAGGAATAAACATGTAAATACAGTAATTCCTGTGAAAGATACCATAGATTCACCACATGTGCTATGGCATAAGGCATAATGAATGTTCCATGTAAAAGCGGAGCAATAACAACAACATTTTGTTACTGTGGGTAGTTAATAACAGGATGAACTTAATGTGGAGATGTTATTTTTATTTATTGTTAGGGTGATGTACAGAGGGTTACAGTTACATTCATCAGGTAACGGGTACATTAATTCTTGAACATTGTTACCTCTTCCAATGTTTTCCCCCAATTTCCATCCCCCAGCCTGCTCCCACTCATCTTTTTTTTATCTTCCCTTTTTACAATAAACAAATAAACATATATAATGTAGAGTTAGAAAATGTAGAACGCTGGCAAGAGTAAACTACATATGCCACAGAACTGAGACAAATACAATAGTGTACATGTGAATTGCTTTCAGTACATAATAACTAAGGCAAGGAGTGGGGTGGGAGGGTTGGCGAATATGATAAGTTAATAATTTAACAAATTAAATATTGGATAATATCCCATATTGCTATTTGGGAGGGCAATTATAGTTTTCAAATTTGATTTATGCTGAGATAATAGCCATAGAAAAGGACATTTTGCCATCATGTGTTCTAACTGATATCGGAACCTGTTTAGATTAGGAAGTGTCTATATGCTAGAAATATAAAGTACTTTATTATTTCCTTTGAGGATTGAGTCTAGCTAATCAAATGTCTTTAACACATATTTAATATATTCAACTTAATTAAGTTCCTATGTGCAATTTAACTTTACCAAAGGAAATTTGTCATCTACAGTAATACCCATAAAATATAAGTTGGAAATGTTTTACTGTTTGGGGGATTATTAAAAAAGTGTGAACATCCATTATCAGAGGAACTTTATTCCTGATATTTGCTGCTGTGTTACTGGAGCATCAATACATAACACTTGGAACTCTATATTAGTTTGTTCTGTGCTTCTCTTTAGCTAATATAAACCAGTTCATCTGACTGCTGAGATAAAGAACCTATCAAGATTATTGGTGAACCAATACTTCTTTGGTAACATTGCTAATAAAATCAGGACACTTCCAACTCCTTTCAAGAGTGTACTCTTAGTGATAAAGAGTCTACAGAAGTAAGATGTGTACCATATTCTGATACTGTTTAAAATACAAGATTATTTCAGCTTCCACTTACACTGTTTTATGGACAATATTATAGTTTTATTTTTATTTGATTTCTTCTTAATTTTTCAGTTGATTCTGAAATGTGGATGAAAAGAACAGTAGTTTTCACCATACTTTCAATTATTCCAATCTTCTGTTGTAGTGTTTATAATTCACTTACCTTATTAAAGAATAAATGAACATAATTTCCACTAAACCCACTTGACATACACAAATATCTGATTGCCTCTAATTGTCTTTGGGCTTTAGTTAGTTTTTTTTTTAATAAAAGGCTTTGTTGTCCAGGTTGTTTTCTAACCTTTTGACAAGGGTCACATGGGCAAATATGAAGTATCCATATTTCAAAGTTTCCTTCTACAGTTCAATGACTATGCAAGTTTCTTTAGTTTGTCCCACAGGATGACAGTGGCAAAAGTATAACTTTATTCCAGCTCGATCTAGTAATAGTGCTGACAATACCAACACTCAGGTTATAAAGTCCTTCACTGACACAGATATTGCCCAGAGAGTCTGTAGAAAACAAAGGAAATAGATGCACATGAAGTGACCTTTGGTCAGTGAAAAATACAGGGAGGGAGAATCTCAACATGAAATGTATGTGCTTCTCTTCCAGAAGCTTCTGCTGCTGGTGCACCTCAGATTCATCTTTGTCTTTTTCTGAAGGGAAGTAAAATTATGGCATGCCATTACATAATCCATTACTAAACCTTTAAACTTTTAAAATTGTTATGAGATGTAAGGCATTAAAAGATCAAGAGGATGCTGCATTTAAGGACTTAAAGGTTATAAAACATGGAAGGATTTCAGGGTGAGTGACTCTTTTTTATGACATTGCAGATCTTGCAGAAACACAAAGGAAATAATATGCTCAGGGCACTTAATCTCTAATTTAAGATATGTTTTAAAAGTCAGAGGCTTTTAAAGTAGCTTCAAAAGAGATTATCATATCCTTCAACTGCAGGAAATTTTGTGCTGAAATGAAGCCCAGGAAGTAGCAGGGTGACTCAGATAAAGTAGAATGTCTTATGCCAAATTTAGGATCAGTAGAAAAAAAAATGAAAGCCTGAGAGCCTGGATTAGAAGAGATGTACTCAGAAAATCTTTATCTTCCCAAAGACCCTGGGAATTTCATGGCTTGTTGAATAATATGTTCCCTGTCTGAAGGAGCAAATAAATATTAATACATTGCATATTTATTCCTAAAAGACAATGGAGGCCGTATCATTCCATAGGACATTTCTAGGGAAATTAGGTATGACCAAATAAATGGCTTAATTTACTCATGGCCCTACATTATCCCAAACTTTATTTAGTATTCTTCCTTCACTGAATTATTCCTCTTTCTTTACTGACTTTTCTAATGAATTTTCAAGTTAATCTGTTCTGCAGAGCTGAAGTGAAGATAGAATATATTTTTATAGTTTCAATATCTATATAACTTTAAGAAAGTTGGACTATCCATAGTAAACTATAGACAATATTTATTGTAAGTAGTATTGTAAGTTTCATAATAAAATCTAAGTTTAGCCAGCATGTGACAATATTAAATGGATAAAAGCCAATTCTGAAGTAATGGTGCATAAAGACACTTACCTACAAAGTATTTAAAGATTATTTGTATTCTCATAGAGATATCTCACTGGTGTGATACTACAAAGCAATATATGTTGACTAGAGATATGACATTCATATTCTCTTCCCACATTAAAAATTAACATAAATATAAACAAACATTAAAATAATGTGAAAGAATTACAAATGTACAGAGACTTAAGCATGGAGGTTGTCTCTTAACCTTTCTGACCCTTAGCAGAGAGATAAGCTAGTCTTATTGTCCACTTACTGTAAAGTGGTCAAGTGGGTGACATACGATATCATCACAGGATGGTTTCCAAGTTTGAACTATTTTAAAACATTTACTTACTCATAATTTTTAACTTTCCAATCATATATTAAAATTAAATTTAGATGACCACGTTAAATGCAAGTTAAATTAGCTTGTACTATTAGTATATTGAAAAGCTGCTTTCAATTCAGGAAAAAATATCCTGTATTGCAAGCAAATTTTATCTATGGAAATAAGAAAATTTTATAAACACGTATTTCTTATTTTATTGCTGTTAATGTGGATGGATTTTGTTGCACAACAGCTTTGTTTTATGCATTTGAAGTGCTTAAGAATTTCCACAGGTGTATTTTGTACATGTTTATTTATAGATTTTATACTATTCACTGCTGTTTATCAATCTAAAATTTGTAAACAATACCATATTCTGTATGTAGTGAAATTTAGTGCAATACTAATTTTATATTTTCAAGCAGAAGTGTGAAAACTTTGCTATTTATGAAAGCTAAATATATTTATTTAAATTAAAGACATTTAAAGTAATTTAAATGATTAATAATTTTAACTGTGATATTATTTCAGAGCTAACTTTGCATAGATTTCTAGAGCTCATAAGGCTCTATTTTTCTTTTTTTCAATTCTATTTACTTTCATTTACACTCGTTATTAACTAAAAAGTGTTGATTTTGTCAAGGTAATATTTCCATTAGTTTTTAGACTATGATTACTAAGGCAATAAGTATATTGACTTTTAAATAATACTAGGAAAATATACTTTAATAACATTTTTATTCTTAATGAATTAATGAAAGTAGGTATACTTATCAAGTAAACAGATTTCTATGTCATTAACTTAAACTTAAATTTAGAGAATTTTTAAAATAACAAAATTTTGTTTTCAGTTTTGAATTGGAAGATATCCATTACATTTATTGTCATGGCAATTAATGAAATACTCTTTAAAGATAAATTCCTTATTTAAAAACAAAATATTTGCGAACTTAATAAGTATCAATGTAATGGACATTAGTAATAGAGATTTTATAAATCTTCAAGTTCAAAAGAATAAGTTGTAAATCAGGGAAAATTACCAATTTACTACTGAGAATAAGAAAGGAAATTTATTTTTCAAAAAACAATTGATGTCAGTAATACCCATTTTTAATACAGTAATACTGTAAGTCACCTGTAATTTTCAAGTGTTATTCATATGTGGTATAAAAATTTAAGAATGCCTGCACATAAGCAAAAATCATATGAAATGTGCAAAAGCAGTTTTTAAGACACTATTAAATTGTGTCTCCAGATTTATCTTAAAATATTTTCCATTATTCAAACAGGATTATCTAGCATTATCTAACAAGATAAACTACACACACACACATATACATGTACTATGCCTTCATTTAATCCAATCCATGCAAAGTAATGAGGTATGTTTCCCAGTTAAAATTTTAAATAATATTATCTTCCCATCTTAGAAATTTATAAAATATACTGCAATCTTTAAATTTCATCCACCTAATCTTCAATAAGAGAGCCAAAAATATAGGATGGAAGAAAGACAGCCTCTTCAACAAGTGGTACTGGAGGAATTGATTAAGCACCTGCAGACAACTAAAGTTGGATCCTTCTATGTCTCCCAGAAACAGAATTAATTCCAAATGTATCAAAGACCTTGAGGTAAAAGCAGATACCCTCAAAACTTTACAAGAAGGAATAGGAGATACACTAGGTTTCCTTGGAAAAGGTCAAAACTTTCTTATTAAAGGCTCAGAAACACAACAAATTAAATAAAATTTGGACAAATGGGACTGCATTAAGCTGCAGAACTTCTGTATGGCAAAGGAAACTAGCCATACAAGAGAAAAGGGCCTCATATTAAAATATATCTACAGCTCAAAAAATTGAATCTCTCCAAAACAAATCTTCAAAGAAACAACCATCCCATTAAAAGGTGGGCTACACACTCTTTCAATCCTCTTTAACATAGTATTAGAATTCCTAGCCAGAGCAATAAAGCAGGAAGCAAGCATAAAGGGGATCTAAATAGGGAAACAGGAAGAGGAAATTTCCCTCTTTGCAGATGACATGATTCTGTATTTAAGGAACCCTATAGGCTCCACTCCCAACCTGCTTGGGCTGATTCAAAGCTTTAGCAAGGTAGCAGGGTATAAAATAACCCTCAAATTCACCTGCCTTCCTCTATGCCAACAATGAGAGGAACGAGGCAACAAACAGGAAAGCAACTCTTTTCACAATAGCCTCAAAGAAAATAAAGTACCTAGGAATTAACTTAACTAAGAATGTAAAGGACATTTTTGATGAAAACAGTAAAAACTTGAAAAAGGAAATTAAAGGAGAACTGAGGAAATGGAAAAACCTCCCATGCTCCCGGATTGGAAGAATTAACATTGTGAAAATGCCAATCTTGGCAAGAACTATCTACAAATTCAATGTAATACCCGTCAATATCCCAATGTCATTCTTTAAAGAAATAGAAGAGGCAATCCAAAATTTCATATGGAATAATAAAAGACCCTGTATAGCAAAAACAATTCTTAACAGAAAGAACAGCACAAGAGGAATTTCAATACCAAACTTTAGAGTCTATTACAGAATTATAGTGACCAAAACAGCTTGGTACTGGCAGAGGAACAGGCCTGAAGACCAATGGAATAGAACTGAGGATTCAGATATTAACACATTCACATGTGGCCACATAATTTTTGCTAAGGGAGCCAAAAAACAATAGAAAGAAAAAAGACAGCCTCTTCAAAGTGGTATTGGCAGAACTGGTTAAGCACCTGCAGAAAACTAAAGTTGGATCCTTCTTTGTCACCCTGCACCAGGATTAACTCCAAGTGGATCAAAGACCTCGAGGTAAAAGCCGAAACACTGAAAATTTTTCAAGAAGGTATTGGAGATACACTAGGCCTCCTTGGCACTGATTGAAACTTTCTTAATTAGGACCCAAAAACAATAAAAATCAGAGAAAGGCTGAATAAGTGGGACGGCATTAAACTGCAGAGCTTCTGTATGGCAAAAGACATAGCTAGCAAATTAACTAGAAAGCTTACAGAATGGGAGAAGATCTTCACTAACCATACAATGGACAGAGGCCTCATATCTAAAATATATCAACAGCTCAAAAAATTGAATCAATCCAAAACTAATCTCCAAAGAAAGAACCATCCCATAAAAGTTGGGCCAAAGACTTAAAGAAAGTCTTCTCTGAAGAAGAAATAAGAATGGCCTAGAGACACATGAAGAAATGCTCAACATCTCTTGCCTTAAAAGAAATGCAACTCAAAACAACTCTAAGATTCCACCTCACTCCAGTTAGAATGGCAGGCTCAAGAAATCTAATAACAACAGATGCTGCAGGGGATGTGGCCAGGAGGGATCACTACTACACTGTAGGTGGGAGTGCAAACTTGTTCAACCACTATGGAAAGCAGTATGGTGGCTCCTTAAAGACTAAGCATTGAGCCCCCCTATGACCAAGCAATTCCACTACTTGGCATTGACCCATTCGTGCAGAAACAAGGACATACTAAATCCACCAGCACAACGATGTTAATTGCAACACTATTTACCATAGCAAAGATACGGAACAAACTCAGATGCTCCTCAGTTGATGAGTGGATCAACAAGATGTGGTATTTATACACAATGGAATTCTATGCTGCTGTAAGAAAGTATGATATGGCCCCCAATTTAAGGAAATGGAAAGACTTAGGAAAAATCATATTAAGTGAAGTAAGCCAGACTCAAAGGAACATAGGCTCAATGGTTTGCCTCATTTGTCTTAGTCAGTAGAAACCTTGGGCTCCTGCCGGGAATTTGGCCTAGTGGTAGAGTGCTTGCCTAGCATGCACAAGTACCAGGGTTCAATTCCTCAGTACCACATACATAGCAAAAAGCTAGAAGTGGTGCTGAGGCTCAAGTGGTAGAGTGCTAGCCTTGAGAAAGCCCAAGGACATAACTCAAGCCCTGGGCCCAAGCCCAGGACTGGCAAAAAAAAAAAAAAAAAAAAAAAAAAAAAAAAAAAAAAGAAACCTTGGGCTCTTCTAGCAGAGATTTACAATAGAGCAAAACCTAGATACATAAGCCCATATATAATGACTCTAAATGCAAGGACCTCCAGCATATAGAAACAAAAGCCATAAAATGAGTGATTTTTGTCCTTAATGTACTATGTTATCTCTCATCTCTTTTGCTGTCCCTTGCTTATCTCATATTGTTACAGTATTTTACCCGGTTGTCTGATATATTTTATATATGCGTATTTGGATATTTGAAGTTGGATAGGGAAGGGGGGGAAAACAAGATGAGGGGCAGAGGTGGGGGGAGGAAAATGGGAATCAAGACATGAGAAAGGATATCAATGTAATTGAAGTAATATACCTTCTATCTGGTGAATATAATGTAACCCTTCTATTAATTACAATAAAAATATATGAAGAAAAAAAATAGAAGGTGATCTACAGATTTAAAGAGAGACTTCTCTGAAGAGAAAATAAGAATGGCCAATCGACACATGAAGAAATACTTAACATCTTCCATTCTTTCCTTTCCCCAATCTTCTCACTCAGGAAAAAGGGGTTTTTTATCTGTCAGTCTCCATACAAAATTAGATATTCTTAAAACCTTGGTTATGTAGTAAATAATTACGGGAAAGAATGAAAAAAGACATTGATATATATTTGCATAATCATTGATGGTTTTCTAAATTATTATCCTGGTTCTGTTTCCTTGACACTTCACTATATAACTTGGGGAAAGTTCTCAAACTTCAAAATTAATAATGATGATAAAACTTTTAATTATTCATTATGCCTCCAATGAAATATATTTTGAATTAATATTAATGAAGTCAAATCTTTGAATTATTGCTCTGTTTTAGCATAATATTAAATGAGTTATTATTTGTCTTTATTTAATATTTGGCAATAGAATGTAGATTAATGTACATTTTTAAGTAACCTGTAAAAATGACTGGGTGTTTCAAACTGAATTTGTGAGGAAAAGCATAAACAATGAGAATGTCAAAACAGAGTACTTAATAAACTTTACTATATACAGTATCAAAATTATTTGATGTTCCAAACAAGAATATTAACTCCTATAGAAAATGTTACAGGGTTCATATATATAAATAGTTTTATTCCTTCTTCAATAAATAGTATATTTTATATAATAAATCAAACCTGGATAGGTATATCCCCAATGTGCTTGTTGTGACTAAGGTATTTTATATTCTATGAGATATGTGTTGAATTTTAATAACACAGGACCTTTAATAGGACCTTTTCTTGTTTTTCATATTGTATGAAGACAGAAGAAATTCCCACTAGGCTATTAAAAATGCAAAACTGCTATGCATTTGCCTTGCAGCATTCTCCTATGAACTTATTCTACATGCTACTTCTGCCCTGCTAAAAATATTTTCAATGTTATATTTTTCCTTATCTACATCAGGGAAAAGGAGGAACTATTATTTTTAATTTTACATTACTTTTTTCCAGTAAAGAATTAGCTCCTAAGAACTGTCATAAGATTTTCCTTGCCAAATTACTTTGAAAAGTGACATCTGTATGAGGAAGAATATTGTATTTGAAGAGATATATGTTAATTAAAAACAGCTTTCTCACTAAAAAGTAATAACAGACTATATTCAGGTAAATTACTGACAGAATATTTACTGGAATATAGTTGTGACTAACAGCACAAAAATTCATGATGACAAATAAGCCAAAGTATATATGAAATTGAAATAAAATGCTAATTTAAAATGGCAGATATTCACAAGACAATATGTTGGTAATGTTCTCTATAACTTGGGAGTGGGTGGAGGGAGGGAAAATGGGAGAAAAGCATGGGAAGGGGTAACAATGTTCAAGAAGTAATGTACTCATCACCTTATGAATGTAACTCTAACTTCTTTATACATCACTCTGATAAAAATAAATTGACAGCAAACCAAAGACATTATTGGTACTCTATAAGTAGATCAATTCTAAAATATATTTACGATGGATATTACATACATCTTATCACTTTAGTCTTCCACATAATACCCGAACCTATATAAAATATACCTTTATTCATGTTAGGTATAAAATGGGGAGAGGAGGAAAAAAACTGTTTTCTATGTTCATGTAACTCATAACAACTTGAATAAATGAATTCATATCCTGGGACTTGAAAAATTCCATTCTAAACAAAGACCACATCTTCTGATACATAACAACTGTTCCTCAATGAGTTATAAGACATGATTTGTGATACTGATTGTGATATATTTAAGAAATCCTCAATTCAGACATACACAACGTCACTGTCTTTTTTTTTTTTTTTTTGGCCATTCTTAGGGCTTGAATTCAGGGCCTGAGCACTGGGCTTTCTCAAGGCTAGAACTCTACCACTTGAGCCACAGAACTACTTCTGGCTTTTTCTATGTGGTACCAATAATGTGTATGCTAGACATGACCTCTTATCACTAGGCTAATTTCCTGGCCCTACACACAATCTTACACAGTTGCATCATCTTACTTTCTGATCAAATATTGTCCCTAAATTTTTAAAGGAAATTTACCATTTAAAAGAGTATTTTAATAGTAAACATTAAAGAAGCTTTTTTAAGTAGAGAAAAGATGATGAATAGATGAGATAATTAGAATGGAAAAACGATTAATTTCAAGATCATTCTTGCATAAGACTCAGTGCTATTCTAAATTCAAAGAGAACAGATGAATATGATGCTTTCAGACTTGACCAAGGAATTATACAGTATTTATTCCTATCTGTCCATATTATCTGTTCAATTTAAAACCATGACTTATCCACATTATATACTGTGTCTTTGTGTGTTATATTTTTACTGTGGTAGAATTGCATTTTATTAATGTGGGTAAGTGTTATACCTCTTCTTGTAGTTAATTATAGGGGATGAACTATTTCATTTGTTCTTTCATTATGAAATTGTTCCTTGATATAAACTAGGACTGGAAAATGTTCTTTCCCATCCTCCTTGCTGGAGAGAGTAGACTTCAAAGTTTGTCATGGCTATTCAGGATTTTGTAGTCTGCCTAGGTAGCAGTTTTCCTTTGGCTTTACATAAGCTTGTGGCTTAATTTACCAAAGTTATAAGAAAACAATTTTCTCCATCTAACTAGGAATAAAACTTACTGAAATTTGAACAGGAAGATACCTTGCATTCTTAGGATAAGCCACTTCAAGAAACACCATTTCCACTTTACAAAATATTTAAGTAATTATACGATTGCATAATCAGTATATAATTTCATTTTATATTTGATAATATTTTCTTAGAATTGATGAATATGCATTCATGAGAAAATGTGTCTAATTTTAATCAGATATTTTTTCCAATATTTAAAAATTATGATTATGAAAGGGAACTCTGTTTTTAGTTTGGGGTTTGAACTCAGGACTTCATGCTCATTTAGCATATTATCCTCTGTTTATGTTAAGGTGTCACTTAGAACCTTGATCCTCCCTATCTCAGTCATCTTTCTGCATAACTTGAGTGATTAGCACATGCTATCTAATTAGGAACCCTATCTAATTGCCACAAGCTATTAAGAATGATTCTTAGTTTTTTCCCTGAAGTGACACCAAACTGTTCTGAAATCTCCACCCCTCCTGGTGCTAAGATTATATATCTGAATCACTCACCAAAAAGGGGATGTAGTTGTACTGAGAAGGTAGATTAGTACAGACATTAGTAGATAAAAAAAGGTTTCAAAAAATAGGAAAAAAAAATAATGGAACTACTGTGTTGTCCAGCATTCACTCTTTGGCACAAAGCCAAAGAAAATTTGAGCATAAAGGCATTTTTCAGTTCAAGACTACAGTCCTACCCCTTGATCCACAGCCCCACTTCCGTTTTCTGGTGATTAATTGGAGATAAGAGTCTCATGGACTTTAGTGCCCAGTCTGGCTTTGAACCACGATCCTAACATCTCAGCCTCCTGGGTATCTAGGATTACAGGTGTGAGCCACCCTGCCAGGCTTTGTTTTCCTGTACTTTGACATAATTTATGAAAGCACATCCATTAATGAAAGCAAATCCAATTTTCCAATCTGTTGGAAATAATGGACACTCTAACATGTTGCATAGTAACTTTTATTACTTTCTATTAAACTGTAGAATTGAGACATTTAAATTTTCCACACATAAAATGAGACAAAAATGGGTAAATTTAATTTACCTTAATTACATTGGTGTGCAATAGATGCATGTATCATATATATCTGAATCCCAGTAATATGGTCAATTAAGATATGTTAATCAAAAATTAATAAATTACTATTTAAAGGCACTGTATTTACTTAATGCTTATTAAAATAAACACATATAATATTAAATGACTAAAATAAAAGTGAATTTGCCTGCAGTATTTTAACATAAAACTGTTATTTCATTAATTGGCTACTGAATTAAAGACAGGAAAGACTTTTTAAATAACACAATAATGTGGTACAAAATATACATTGTTTAATGAATGAAATTAAACCAGTTTCTGATTATTGTGAGCATTTTCAATAAAACAATAATGTATAAAATTTAGTACACTATATTGTTGAATAGCTTTTTGTAGGTTCTACAAAATATTTTTTTGAAAAATGAAACAAGTTTATTTTCTGCAATTATTTCTGTAAATTACAAAGACAAAATACTAAACTACAGCATATAACTTTTCAATATTTAACCAGAGTACTTGTAATAAATATGCATCCTGAAACAAGATGAAGGGCTACATACACTTTGTCAGGCATCCTACAAAATGTCTCAAGTTTTATACTCTGCAGCATTTCTGTGCAGGGGTGGGGGGAGAGAGAGGGAGAACTCGAGGGTGGGGGGCGGGTTGTTTTGTATTTTCTTAAGTGTTGTAACAAAAAGTCCTTTCACAGTTTGAAATTGCTTCACGATAATTAAACAACTTAAGAAAAGTAACAACACCAGGCTTAAAAGCCATTGTTACAGTATCTCATTTTGTTATCTGATATATTGGATGTATTTGTATTTGGTTATTTGAAATTGGATAGGGAAGGGGGGAAAACCAAAATGAGGGGTCGGGGGGGAGGGTAATGGAGACCAAGACATGTGAAAGGGTATCAATGTATGTGAATTAATGCACCTTCTATCTGGCAAATATCATGTAACCCTTTTATTAATTACAATAAAAATATTTTTTAAAAAGCCATTTTTGTTTTGCTGTCATTGGTCCTCATCCAGCACAAATGAACACATCTTCCAGTTGAGGCAAACACGCTCTGAGCCAGGCAACCCTGTGGTATACATGGGCCCTGTCAGAACAGGCCTCCACTTTCAGCTATATACTGAAAGTTCAGTCTTCTATTTACCTCCCTCAAGATCAATGCAAGACAACAAGCTGCAAGCAAGTTAGAAGCACTTTCTAACCTAAGAGTAAAGCAAACAAATGTTTCACCCTCCCAAGATTTTCACTATGCACCCTGTTACCATATCAGAATTTATTTTCAAAGCTGAAAAATTGACTGGTACTCATAATAGGCCTTAATGAGATAATTTATGGCAGCTTGTAGATTTAGGACATTCAAAAGTATTCAGTCAGTAAAAAAGACAATTTATTATATTGAAAAATGGACACAAATCTGGAGAAAGACAGTGGCAGGCAAGTCCCTTCCAAAATAATTTTAAAAATTATTTTTCCTTCCTTCCAATCAGGTCAAGACCCTATTGCTTTCAGAATTTCATTTTTACAACATTTTTTACACATCTATTGAGGACACAGAGATTCAAATTGCTTAGACAGCCTGTTCACATTATCACAGTCAGGCCTTGTTTTGCACTTGCATGAAATATACTGTATTCTCATTTTTCTCTATTTTTCTTTCCATTTGAACTCAGTGCCTCCACTAACGAAAACACAGGCAATAGTTGCAAAAAATATACTTCCTCTAATCAAATGCTTTACAGGAGTTAGAATTTCCTGTTAGTGTCCAATTTTACCTCAACCAACTTTTAAACTCATTCAATTCCAACATCACCCCCTACTGCTGCAGACTCTATTGTTGACTGAACAATTCTTCTGTTATTTTCAAAACTACTCCAATTTCTGCCTAAAGTTTCAATTTAAAGTAAAACTAATATAAATTTATCATTAAGCTGAAATGTACTGGAAATATCTTTCAGTTTTATTTCTTTATGAAAAATCCCAAGCCATCACTTTTTCTATATAGTGAAAACAATTGTGAAGAAATAGAACATTAAGGGAGTGGATCTCTGAACAGATTATATTTAGAATGAAGATTAAGAGGATAAGAGAGAATTAATTAGAAAAAAAATGAACCTAGAAAGAAACACAAAACAATTTCTGAAGTTTATTTTAATGGCCTTGTGACAATATTATACAGTGCATGTTATATTAAGAATAGAAATACAAAATAAAAAAATAGGCTCTCTTCTTTTGCTGGTGTAAGATACATCTATAATATTAAACTGCACAGCTACAACCTTCAATCAGCTCTTCAGCTAGCCAGCTGGTGCAATCCTATCTCAGTCCTCAGGTCTGATTGTTTCAGTGATGTCATATGGTACAAGTGTTTATCAGAAGTTGACACTTTTTGTTAAAGCTGCCTTCACTAACTATGTAAATGACACAATAAAAGATCTCCCACAAGAAGTCTTTAGCTGATTCTGAACCAGCTGGATGTGTCAGCATTTATTACACTGTCTTCCCAACAAATATTATGGACGTTCTATTTACAATATTCCATATCAACTGGCTTTTAGTATGTCATAAAGCGGAAAAAGAGCTGTTTTTCTTTCTTTTTATTTTTTGCTGTTTTTTTTTCCCCCCCAAGGTAGCACTCTGAGTCTCTTGGCTTCTCAAACTGGTGCCACCTCACTTGAGCCATGCTTCTGACCTGGACTTTTGCAGAATTGGTTAATGATGGAGTCTCAAAGACTTTTCTGTCCAGGTTGGCTTCTAATTGTGATTCTTTAGATATCAACCTAGTGAATAGACAGGAATACAAATGTGAGGCAGCAGCACCCAAAAAGACTTCTAGGCAATATATGAAAAGTGAAGAAATAAGATAC